>NC_091550.1:23843280-23845780 GCF_042767895.1 Penaeus vannamei | reverse complement strand
GCAGAGGGAGAGAGAGAGGACAGACAGACAGACAAAGAAAGAAAGAGAGAGAAAGGAGGCATAGGGAGAGAGAGAGAGAGAGAGAGAGAGAGAGAGAGAGAGAGAGAGAGAGAGAGAGAGAGAGAGAGAGAGAGAGAGAGAGAGAGAGAGAGAGAGAGAGAGAGATGAGAGAGAGATGGAAAGTGAAAAGAGGAGGAAACAAATGACTGTGGGGACAATCTATACAGCCAAATGTGAATTAATGTACAAAATCAGACGAAATAACTCCTCAAAACCGAAACAAACTGCAGTAGAACATGCCACAAGAGCAGAAGCGACGAGAAGGAAAGAGAAAGGAGAGGCGGGGCGGCTGGCGATCGCGAGAAAGTTCTAGAAGCCGGGCCGCCGCTGCCGCACCTGCTGGCTGGCCGGGAACACCTTTTCGTCCGCACTCGGCCCCGCGCCGACTCGTTCGGCTTTCTTTCTTTCCTTGTCTGTTTCCTTGCATATGTCTCCTTCTTCCTTTCTTTCCTTGTCCATTTTTTAAATCCCTCTCCTTCCTTTCTTTTCTCATTTCCTCTTTTTTTTCTCCAATGGTTTCTACTTCTTCCATCCTTCTTTCTTTTCTGCTCTGCTTTTCGTTTTCCCTTAATATCTTATTTATATTATTTCTATCATTTCCCTTTCCTTCTTTCATCCCTCTTTCCTTTCCACTCTGCCCCGCTCCCTTTCTCGTTTTATGGCTCCTGTTGTTACGCTCACTTTTATCCATTTATTTTATCACTCTTTCGGGGCTCCAACCTTTCCATTTTGCTTTCTATCATTTCTCTGGTTTGGTTTGGTTTTCTCTCCGTCTCCTTTCTCCCCCTCTTCCGTCTTTTGTTCTTTCTCTCTCCTGTATTCTTAACCCTTCCCCTTTCCCTTCATAATCACTATTATCTTCTTCTTCCTTTCAACTTCCTTTCGAATTGCTTCCTAATTTCTCTTCTTTCACGACGACGTCGGGCTTCCGCTCTGCCTCGCCGAGTGCAAATGCCCAGCGCGGCACAGAGACCTACAGCTGAGCAGCGGGCGCCATGACTAAAGATTCCCTCATGATGCAGACAGAATTTCATTCATATTCCTTTTAAGTCATATTAAATGCGTGTTGACTTAAGGGTTGTGAATAAACTCGCAAACAAAGCTGACCATGAATAGACTGACGTGTGGGGGATGAACCAAGAGACGGACTTCGTTTCTATGACCTTGTTGCGCAGCTTCGAAGATCATCGGTGGGAATTGACGCAGCAAGGACTAAAGCATCGCGTGTTATATCTCAAATAATCAGTAACAATAGAATCGTCATGATCAGTCTCTAGGTGGTCTGTTTAGACCATCAGACCCGATATTTGCTGCATGATAAGGCGCGAAGCCAGTGTAAGGTGTCAGAATCGGATTATGCAGTCTGTGCCTAGATAAACAAGCAGCAGCGTACAGCGATCGAAAGCCCCTTCAAAGACACACACACCGTTTAGCCCTCGAACAGCTCCCCTCTGTGCTGGCTGTGAGAACTGGTTGTGGTGTGGGGAGCCGCAGATTGACTGCATCCCCTTTCCCCCTCCCTCGCTCTCTCCCTCTCCACTGCTCCTCTTCTCCCCTCACACTTACCTCCTGTCACTAAGGGTGCAGGTGTGCAGAAGCAACACTTGAGCGCCAGGTGTATTTCCCTTTGATTAAAACCTGAGTGAAAAAAATGAGCTGTAACTGAATGTGACATTTTCGATCGAGACTTCCTGGTACGCGTGCCTTTCCAGACCGTTTCGATCTGCACGATTTTCTTATTTTCTTCTCGTCATCAACATTATTAACATCAATCATGATTGGCATAAATGAGATGATATTTGTAACATACAGTCTCGGCTCTCCCGGAAGATCGCGCAAGCGGATAGTCCGTCTCAGCGAATCCGTCTCCTGCGGCGGGAGCGACTAATCCGGTAATAAAGAGGCATTCAAGCTCGAGGGTTTCCAGGTTTGTTCTTTATGCTATAATTAGTGCTTTCAGCTAATTTCAATTTAATAAATTAGCTGCGTTGTTTAGTATGTCCATCTCGAATGTTGTTGCCTCGTCTACATTAGACGTGTGGGGTAGTTTCGTATAATTATGTATATTAAAAAAAAACATGGCTGTATCCTCCATGACCGCGTTTTTCTTTATCTATACATGTTTTTGTCGTTGTTTCTGTCATTTGTCTTTTCCTCCCTTTTATTACGATAAACTTATAAAACCCTGAAAAGCCTTGACACTAGCTTCCGCCAACCGCAATTTCCAACCGAGAAAGAAAGAAACCAGTTTCGTTCCCAGCAACATGTCAATCCATCGCTTCCGCCAGGATAATAGAGAGCTGATTCGGGTCACAATACGAAAAAGGGGAAGAAACGGGGGAAGAAAACCAAGAAATCTCTTACGGAATAAAACGGCCGCCCGGTTAAAGCCCCCGGGACAAAGGGGCTCTTTACACAGAAGCCAGCTGTTTTGCTCGCC
>NC_091550.1:23828280-23830780 GCF_042767895.1 Penaeus vannamei | reverse complement strand
GCGCATTGCCTTGTTAAGGGAAGAGAAAGACGGCGTGCAGCCCTCTGCTGAGTGTGTGGCAGGGAGGGGAGGTGGCAGGTGCAGGGCTCTGTGCCTTGAATGCGAATCAAATTTCACAAGATACAGTGAGTATCACCGCCCGTCGGCGCCAAAGAGTAGCCCTCTTCTACTGTGAATCCGTTACTTCGCAATCAAGTAATAAAGCAATAAAGGGGAATCCGAAAGAAAGGTGTAGAATAGGAAAAGCTTTATCAGGAGACGAATCGTCTGATATCTCTGATTAAAACTGGTCACAGCCTTGACATGGACATTGATGGACATTGAGTAATATCGGATTGTTAAAGCGTGTAATCAAATCCAGGTACGCTATCAGACACAACAAGTATTCAAAAATCAAACATGTGCAATAGCTTCGCCAGTGTGTGTTTGACACAACGGCCTCGAAAGTCATATACACTTCTAATGAATGGAAAATATGATGGATTGATAAGTAAAGATTATGATATTACTACCATTGCTGCTACTGATGATTTTAACTATGATAATAACGGTAATAATAATAGTAGTGGTAGCAGTAATATTACTAACAATAACAACAGTAATAACATTTATAACAATGTAATACCAATAATAATAGTAGTAATAATGATAATGATTTTATTATTGTTATTATCATTATTATCATTATTACTATAATTATTATCAACAATAATAACAATAACAATAAAGATGGTTATCATTATCAGTAATGATGATAATATCATTAATAACAATAATGATAACAATAACAATGATAATACAATGATAATAAAGATAATGATAATAAAATCAATAATAATGATAATAGTAATAGCAATAACAATAATGATGATGATAACAATAACAATAATAATGATGATAATAATTGTAGTAGTAATAATGATAATAATACCTATAGTCGTAATATATATATATATATATATATATATATATATATATATATATATATATATATATATATATATATATATATATATATACATATATATATATATATATATATATATATATATATATATATATATATATATATATTATATATATATATATATATATATATATATATATGTCATATATATATATATATATATATATATATATATATATATATATATATATATATATATATATGTCATATATATGTGTATAAATAATAATATGATAAATAATTATAGTGATAATGATAATAGGGATAATAATAATGACAATAATGATAATAACAATGATGATATAATAATTTAATAATAATTGCAATAATAATAATAATAGTAAGTAATAATAATGATGATGATGATGATGATGATGATGATGATAATGATAATAATGATAACAACAATGAAGATAATAATGAAAATAATAATGGTAATGATGAATGTAATAATAATAATGATAATAATAATAATAATAATAATAATAATAATAATAATAATAATGAAAATAATAATAATAATAATAATAATAATAATAATAATAATAATAATAATATAACAATAATGATAATAATAATGATAATGATAATAATGATTATGATGATAATAATAAGAATAACAATCATGATGATGATCCAGCATTGTATGATACATCTGCCCGGGGGAGGGCATGACTGGGGGCCATATTTCATTCCCCTTCTCAGTTAAGAGAGTCTGGCCAAGGCATTCATGTCGCTGGGAATCACGGCCGATCTCTGTAGCTGTTATTCACCAAGTTCATTTGATTCACAAAGTCCTATTGGTTGTTCAAAAGAACTTGAACGATGCCTTGAGAGTTCAGAGTGACGGCGCTGCGGTTCCCTATTGTCTAGTGGCTGCTGCTGTATTTTTTTTTTTTTTTTTTTTTTTTGCCTCTGTTGTTGTTGCGTGCCATAATAGCGGCGCTGAGGATGACAATAGACAAGATATTAATAGTTTTCTCATACAGTTGTTCCCCTAACGACAGCGGGAGAAAAATGATAGCGGCGGTTCTTGAGGCAATACTGCGCTCTGTTCTCCCATTGTTCCCGCGATGAATGGAAGTTGACATTTCATGGAGCTATTTATCTAGGCAAAATAAATAGTCATGCCCGCGGTACGTGCCTGGAAACGAAAGCCGGCGGAAATGCGCGGCGCTCGAGGCCTGGGCTGTCTTGCTGGACACCCATGCGCTGGTTTGGAGGCCGGTGTCAGAGAGAGAGAGAGATGGCGGGGCAGAAAGACACATAGTGTTTGCATATGTAGATGGCGACAGGAGTGAGTGGCTGAGGAGAGAGCAGCTCGAAGTACCCCGGCCAGCTCTCGCCCTGCAATCGTTTCCGCCTGGCTGATAACACCTTAAAAGAACCAGAAACATAAAATGCATCAATTTCAATCCGAAAATTGCGTAGCCCTTTTGACTTACACACCATGCCATGCACACACACTATAATTTCGAAACATTTGTTTGAAAAATTACATGTTGATGTATAATTTTCCCCAAATTACCACAG
>NC_091550.1:23685780-23688280 GCF_042767895.1 Penaeus vannamei | reverse complement strand
AAACATCCAGGTTCCAATCAATATGACCTGCAAAGTAATCAGCGACTTAATGTATATGATTATGGGAAGAGAGAGAGAGAGAGAGAGAGAGAGAGAGAGAGAGAGAGAGAGAGAGAGAGAGAGAGAGAGAGAGAGAGAGAGAGAGAGAGAGAGTGAGAGAGAGAGAGAGAGAGAGAGCGAAAAAGAGAGAGAGAGAGAGAGAAGGGGGGAGACAGAGAGTGGGATACATGTCTCTATGAATCTAATTATACACACTCTCTCTCTATATATATCTCTCTCTACTCTCTGCATATATATATATATATATATATATATATATATATATATATATATATATATATATATATATGTATATATATATATATATATATATATATATATATATATATATATATATATGTATATATACTCTCTCTCTCTCTCTACCATAACCTCTGTTGCAGTAATTGCTTCTTATTCCCCCTGTCCCCGTGCCCTGCAAAGGCTCCTCGTCACCTCGCATGACCCGCATCATGGCGAGCAGGTCTCCTGACGGAGGGTAAGGAGACCTTGGTGGTGAAACCTTAGGTAATGATCTTTATGCTGTGTGATGAATCTGATTTTCAAAGCGTTGCGCATGCGTTTAGATTAATTATGTGTGATTGTTTGGTGAATCATTTGTGATGAGCAATTGATGGTGATCTATGGCCGCTGATGATCTTTGAGCAACGGACGGTGTCTAGTGAAATGTGTTTAATGGCCATTATGTGGTTAGCTGTGTGGTGAACTGTATGTGGTGAGCGCTGTGTGGTGAGCTCGGGGAGGAAGTGAGCGGGGCTGCGGTTTCTCGATGTTTTTTATCACTTTTCTGTCTTTGTTTACATCATATCAACAGTCGCAGTTATGATGATGGCTATTATTAACATATGATTTGATTTGAGAGCTAAAAGTTCATAATAGTGATGATAAGAATATTGATGATATTCCTGATCATGGTAATAACAAAATGAAAAAGATGACATTGAATATGATGGCAATGGTAATACTAGTGATATCAGTAATGGTAGTAATGGTATGCTGATGAGGTAAGTCATGAAAATGAAGTAATAATGATGATAAAACACCTCCTCCTCCTCTTCCTCATCCTCCTCCTTCTCCTCCTCATGTTAATATTTTTATTATTATTATTATTATTATTATCATTCTACTCCCTCCTCCTCCTTCTCTATCCTCTTCACCTGCACCTCATTTTCCTCTTCTTCTTCCTCCTTCTCCTCCTTCAGCTCTCCCTCCTCTTCATTCTCCTCCTCTTCTTTCTCTACCTCCTCCTCCTCCCCCTCCTCTTTCCCTTCTCCTCCTACTCCCCCTCTCCTCCTTCTTCTCCGCCTCCCCTCCTCCTCCCTCCTCCTCCTCCTCCCTCCCTCTTCCTCCTTCCTCCTCCCCTCCTCCCTCCTCCGCTCTTCCCCTCCCTCCCTCCCCTCCTCCTCCTCCTCCTCCTCCTCCTCCCCTCCTCCTCCTCCCCTCCTTCTTCTCCTCCTCTCCTCCTCCTCCCCCTCCCTCCCTCTTTCTCCTCCTCCCTCTCCCTTCTTCTCCTCCTCCCCTCTCTTTCTCCTCCTCCTCCCTCTCCTCCTCCCCCCTCCTCCTCCCCTCCCTTCTTCTCCTCCTCCCTCCTCTTTCTCCTCCTCCCCTCCTCCTACTCCTCCCCCTCCTCCTCCTCTCCTCCTCCCTCCCCCTCCTCTCTCCTCTCCTCCTCCCCTCCTCCTCCCCTCCTCTTCTCTTCCTCCTCCCCTTCTCTTCTCTTCCTCCTCCTCCCCCCTCTCTTCATCCTCCCTCCTCCTCCTCCCTTCTTCCCCCTCCTCCCCTCCCTCCTCCTCCTCCTCCTCCTCCTCCCTTCTTCCCCCTCCTCCCTCCCCTCCTCCCTCCCTCCCTCTTCCTCTTCCCCTCCTCCTCCTCCCTTCTTCCCCCTCCCTCCCCTCCTCCTCCTCCTCCCCTCCACCTCCTCCTCCCCTCCTCCCTCCTCCCTTCTTCCCCATCCTCCCCTCCTCCTCCTCCTCCTCCTCCTCCTCCCCCTCTCCTCCTCCCTTCTTCCCCCTCCTCCACTCCTCCTCCTCCTCCTCCCCTCCACCTCCTCCCTCCCCTCCTCCTCCTCCCTTCTTCCCCCTCCTCCCTTCTTCCCCCCCCTCCCCTCCTCCTCCTCCTCCCTTCTTCCCCCTCCTCCTCCTCTCTTCTTCCTCCTCCTCCCCTCCTCCCCCTCCTCCTCCTCCCTTTTTCCCCCTCCTCCTCCCTCCCTTTTCCCCCTCCTCCCCTCCTCCTCCCCTCCTCCTCCTCCCTTCTTCCACCCCTCCCCTCCTCTCCTCCTCCTTCTCTCTTCCTCCTTCTCCTTCTCCTCTCCTCCTACCTCCTCCCTTTTCCCCTTCCCCCTCCTCCTCCTCCTCCTCCTCCCCTCCACCTCCTCCTCCCCTCCTCCTCCTCCTGAAGGTGACCTGTGGAGGGCGGTATCGCTGGCGGGAAGTGTGTGTGA
>NC_091550.1:23678280-23680780 GCF_042767895.1 Penaeus vannamei | reverse complement strand
ACGGGCGAGGGCCTCGAGGTCGGTGACGAATAATTTCTCTCGGCTTTGTTCAGTTTTCGACTGGCGAAGGCGATGGTTTGTAGCGTCCATCGTGACGTTGCATAAGAGGCGGCACCGGCCCAATTGATGATGCATCTGTGGCGAGATAGAAAGTCTCAAAAGTCGGGGAACGAAAGGACAGGAGCTTCTGTGAGGCGTTGTTTGAGGGGCTTCGAAGGCTTGTTGCTGTTCACCAGTCCAGGTGAACGGAGTGTCTTTCCTGAGGAGGCGAGTCAGGGCTCGGCGATGATCCCGAATTTCCGATGAAGGGGCGATAAAAACCGCAAAGTCCAAGAAATGACTTTACCCGAGGTGGCTGTAGTAGGAACCGGGAAATTCTGTACATCCCGTACCTTTTTGTCGTTGGGGCGTAGTCCGGCTGAGTCGACGGGGTGGCCAAGATACTCAGTCTGTTTTGCGGAAGAATTGACATTTCTTGACGTTGATTTGTAGTTTTGTCGGCAAGGCGCTGGAAAACTAATTTCAGTTTATACTCGTGTTCTGCAACGTCCTTGGAGGCGATGAGCAAGTCATCCAAGTAAAGAAGGCTGCCACAATCAAGCCTTGCATAATGAGGACATCAATCTGGAGAAAGTGATTCATGAGTTCCTAAGACCAAAAGGCATTCTAGTGAAGGCAAAATGTCCATGTGGAGTGGAAAATGCAGTGAGGTCCTTTGAGGGTCGGATCCATTTAGACTTGCAAGAATCCTTGTGCTGGTCTATAGACGAAAAAAAAATAGGCATGTCCCTACTTCATTTCTTGAGAAGAGTACGTATCGACGGTATGGGTAGCGGTCAGGAACGGTAGCTGCATTCAAGCGGCGGTAGTCGATGACGGGACGTAGAGTGCCATCCTTGGGCACGAGGAGCATTGGAGCTGACCATGGTGACTGAGAAGGTTCGATGATGCCTTGGGCGAGTAGGGCGTCGGTGGCTTCTTTGAAGGCGGCTCGACGGCTGTGAGGGATACGGTAAGAAGGTATGTAAATAGGCTTCGTACCTGGAAGGAGGTCGATGCGATGTCGAAGCACGTCGGTGCGGTCCCGGGGCGGTCCCGGTTGGTAGTAAGGAGGGAAACCTTCAGTAGTCGTCGGAGAATATCTTCTCCTTCTGCAAAGTCCATAGGGCGGGAACTCACACAGTGTCTCTTCAGGTCCGGGTGCGTCAGGGGCGCTCGTAGCAGCTGACGTGTTGCACACAGGTGCGATGAGGGCTCTACTTCAACGACAGGGAGGCCAGTGACCTCACAGTCGCACACTCTTGTTCCGCGACGCAGGCGAACGGGAGTGCGTGGTTGCGTTGATCAGGGCGCAATGCACTCGTTCCGTTAACTACCCTCGTAGATCGCAGGGAGAGCAGAGTCCCTTCACACGGATGCAGTCAGGAGTACAAGCGCCGTCCCATCCGTAGATGTGACACGCACAACCATCGAGTCTGTGAAAGGTGGAAGTGTAAGGTTTGGGTGACAATGCAGGCAGGCGCGTCGGTCTGGGGCGCCCAAGAGAATGATGAGGTAACCTGATACCGTGGAGGATTTGGAGGTTTTGACGTCCGATTTCTTCCGAAGTCTTATGGCAGCGATTCGGGAAATCCTGCGCAGGGGTTGGTGTCAGAGGACGAGCGTCGAGTTCGGTCGTCCCAGGGGAGAGCCGTCCGAACCGCACCACTTGCAGGGTTAGAGGACGAGTGCCAGACAGAGTTCGGCGTAGTGAGTCGGTGGATCGTTACCTTGGTGAGTTATGGTATCTCTGTCAGGTTGTTGATGAATTTCAAGCCTTCTTACGAAGTTGTAAACCTAACAAGAGATCACCTGGGAAGATGAGTTTTCTACGCGAAGTCCAAAGGAAATAAGCACGCCCACCGAGAGACAAGCTGAGCTTGACTTCTCCCATGACCTTGAGGGAAGTTCCACTTGCTGCTCGTACGCACCACTTTGAAGGACGGACTGGAGTGAGTACTTTGAAGTTCACGAGTGTTGAGAGAGGGACGAGGCTGACGGGCGCTGCCGCTGTCAACGAAGAAGGTGGCAGGTAGTCCTTCAAAAGCTGCAGGGAGGAGAGGCGCCGTCGCCCGCGACGAGGTCGTCTACAGTTCTGACAGTTGCGGCGAGCAGGGTTCCTGCAGGAGAGGCGTGACCCTAAAATTGGAGTTAGACTGAGTCTGATTATTTTGAGACCGCAGGGCGTCCTTGGTTTTCTTAATGAGATGAGGGTATCCTCTGCAAGAATGCCATGCATGTCCTTCAAAATTATGGTAGGGACAGAAGGGAGTGTTATTACATTCCTTAGAATGATGTCCTGAACGGAGACAACGCCAGCAGATACCATTTTTGAGGCACCCAAGCTGAAGTCCTTTTGTAGTCCTTACAGGCTGGTTGGTCGTCTGCTGGGTGCAATGGATGCTGATGAAGGTGGGGGTTGACGCTGACGAGGAGGCGGCGGCTTACGTGTTGGCTGCGA
>NC_091550.1:23653280-23658280 GCF_042767895.1 Penaeus vannamei | reverse complement strand
ATAATGACAAAGTCGCAAATTCCTTATATTTCATTTCCTTTTCGCTTCCATCGCCGGTCGCCTGAAAAAGTCTGAAAAGCGTAGACCGTCAATCGCCCTTCGTGGTAGAAAGTAAGAGAAAAAAAGAGACAATAAAAAAGTGAAACCCAGCGAGACAACCGAAGCAACCTGTCTCACTCCACAATTTTCTTGTAGTGAGCTGATGAGCAGATGGGTTGGATTGCCACCTGGGCCTCGTAGATTGACCCTCTGAGGCTCTCTGCCCTCGACTCGAGCTTCAGGTCTGGGTGAGTGACTCCCAGACCGAGCGGGACTGGGGGAGGGGGGGGGGGGGAGGAAACTGAACGTCGCTGATTGTGAAAGGCAGTTGAGGCCAATGGACTCTTGGCTTGTCGGTCGGTAGGATTGCTGAAGGGAAGTGCATACAGAGGGCGGTGAAATAATGGATTGTGATGATGATAAGGATTGTTATAAGGAGGCTGATGATATTATTATCCGATGATGTAATGATATGACATTTAATGATGAAAATGATAATAATAATAATAATAATGGTACTAATCATTATTATTATCATTGTTGTTGTTATTATTATTATTATTATTATCATTATTATTATTATTATTATTATTATTATTATTATTATTATTATTATTATTATTATTATTATTATTATTATTATTACTATCTATATCATTAGTATTGGCATCAATATTACTATTATCATCATTACCATCATTATTACCATTATCATATTGATGGCAATAATAATGATAATGATAATAATAGAAATAATAAGAATAAGAACAATGACAATGTTAATAACAATAGAAATGATATTGATGACGGTACCAATAATAACAATAACAATAAAAGAATTCATAATACTGATGATAATAGTAACATTAAATATAATAATGATAATGATAATACTAACAGTAATAACAATACTAATGATAATGATATAGATAAAATTATAATAATAAAGATAATGATAATTGATAATAATAATGATAATAATGATTATCATATAATTAATACTAATGGTAACAAAAATGATAACGATAGAATAATTGGAATTATAATTTATCATTAGTAATAATGATAATAATAATAATAACAACAATGACAATGATGAAAATAATGATAACAATGAAAATACTAATAATGATGATAATAATAACAATAATAACCGATAATAATTATAATAATAATAATAACAATAACAGTGATAATAACGATAATAATAATAATAATAATAATAATAATAATAATAATAATAATAATAATGATAATCATAATGATGATAATAATAACAATAATAACCGATAATAATTATAATAATAATAATAACAATAACAGTGATAATAACGATAATAATAATGATTATAATAATAATAATAATAATAATAATAATAATAATAATAATAATAATAATAATAATAATAATAACAATAATAATGATAATAACAATAAAGGTAATAATAATGATGATGATGATAATAACAATAATGATTATCATCATAATAAAAATAATGATAATGATCATAACAATAGTAATATTGGCCATAATAATAATGATATTATTATTAATAATAGCAATGTTGGTGATGATACAAATAATAATAATAATAGCAATGATGATGGTGATAACAATAATAATAATAATAATAATAATAATAATCATAATAATAATAATAATAATAATAATAATAATAATAATGAATAATAATAAAGGCAAAAATAATGTTGGCAATGGTAATTATACTGATAATAGAAATATTAATGATATGAAGGCAATACAAATAATAGTACAATAATACTATAACAATAATAATGGTAATAATGACGATGACAATAACAATAATAATAATGAAACGATAATAACGCTAATGCAATAACAACAATGATGATAATAATAATAAAGATAATGGAAACTGTAATAGTAGTAGTAGCAGATAATGATTTTGAAGAAATAAAAGAATAAAGTGTCAATAACGATAACCAGAAGAAAAACTGCAATAATGACGATAATGGCGTGATAACAGTGACGCGGTCCTTGTCAACACCAAAGGTAATTCACTGCACTGGTAGCCATCTAAACGGAAGGAAAAGTAGCAATTCGCCGTTTGAATTAACGTAGAAAGAACTTTATAAGTATAGAAATGTTCGAAGTGTTGTGGTTCAGAACAGAGTGGCGGGCCTGTTACTGGTGGGACTTTTACCTCCGTTTGTGAATTACATCATGATAATCAGAAAAATATAACAGCTCTATAATAATAACAGTGATAATGCTATAATGATAATAATGCTATGATAATAATAATAATGACGATTATGAAAATAATAATAATCATAATATTAATATTAATAATCTTAATCACAATAATAATAATAATAACAATGATGATAATAATAATAATAATAATAATAATAATAATAATAACAATAATAGTATCAATAATAATGATAATAATAATAACAATAATAGTATCAATAATAATGATAATAATAATAACAATAATAACAGTAACTATACTAATAATAATGATAATAACAACAAAATAGTTATAACAGTAATAATAATGACAATGATAATAAAATTAACAACAATAACCAGCAATTTCATTAATGATAACAATATCAATAATGATAAAAATGATGATAATAATAATAATAATAATAATAATTATAGTAATAATGGTAATAACAATAACAACAACAACAATAATAATAATAATAATAATAATAATAATAATAATAATAATAATAATAATAATAATATAAATATTTACAGCGATGACGAATATGACAACAATACTAATGGTACTCCTGATAATGATGATGCTAATAATAATGATAATAATCATTTGATTATCATTATTAAATGACAATGAAAATGGTAATAGTAATAATAATGATAAGCAGATGAAGAAAATGATAATAATAACATTAGTAATAATAATGATAATAATACCAAGAGTAACAACAATCATAATGGATAATGTAATGATGACAAAATAACAATAACGTTAATAATGAAATAATAGTAATAGTAACAATAATAATAATAATAACAACAATAATGCATATTTTATCACTTCGATAGAAAAAATAACAGCACAAAGTAGCCATGCCCATTATATTGCAAAAAATGTTAAAATATCGATATGAACTGCATTGATTATTACAATATGAATGATAAACGTAAAGCCACAAAACCAATTAGCGAATTGTTTAATCCTAACAATAACTAAATAGATAAAGGCCATATTTTCTCTTGAAAACAGGAAACGGTTACGTCCAAATCCACACATCATATAACACAGCTCCGTGTGAGGGAGAAGGAACCCAGACCGCCGCGTCACCGCCAGGAGGAACCACGAGGGAAGTGTTATGAAATGGAAACCGCCCGAGGACTCCCGGCGGCGCTCGGAACTCTGCTCACGGGAGAAAGGCGGGCGGCGGGAGGGGTCACCGGGGACGCTCTCCGGCGGCTTCGTGGTGGCTGACGGGCGGGAGCGGGAGGTTGTCATGTCTTGTGATGACTGTCAGCTTTTTTTTTTTTTTTTTAAGTGGCATGTCTGTGTATACTTTAGTGTTACTTTTTTTTTTATTCTTGTTAGTATCGTTAGTATCAACCAGTTATTACTAGGTGTTTTAATCTGTGAACATTTATTTTTCATTATTGATACCATTATTAGCGATATTACTAATGTTAGCAAGTGTAATAATTCTTTGATCTGCTCATCTCCTACGTAAGATTGATCATACGGTCAGGGGTGACCATATCAAATTTAGACGACTCTTTAATCATCAGCAGCACAGCATTTCATTCATGGGATAACTACTGCGCAACTACGTCCACTACATTTGTTGTTGACAGTCCCTGTAACGCACTGCCATTAGTTTCCGCGAGTCAGCCGATCAATAGAAACAGTTTCGGTATGCAGCTCTGGAATCCATCTTTCCACCTCATTCCATTCGCCACCTATCGGTGTTGTAAGAATCTGGGAATGTAAGCCACCTCCATTTGAAGAAAAGAAAACGAGCTTATTTAATGTCCTCGTCTGTGCAGTCGACCAAAAACAAAGGGAAGTGACACGCCTTGCATCATGGAACTTCACAGCTCGCTCTAGCATACTGGAACCTCGCATTCCTCCCTGACACGGGGACTTGCGCAATATGAGTGCGAGCTGATGCTTTGTTATGCCTCTTTCTCACATATTCTTCCCCTCCCCTCCGCCCTCCCCCTCCAGGCTCCCTCGCTACCGTGCCTCTGTATGAGGATTTACTGTATAAATGTCCATGTTTCTTTGGCTGTTATTTGTTATATTATTTGTTTGATAAGTCCTTTCGGGGTTATTCTGCTAAATCCCTACTTCAGTTTCTGCTCGCAAAAAAATAAAATGAAAATTGTTTTATAACGATAAAAAGCCTTCCGTTTCACTTAGCGGTTCTCACGGTTGAAGCCCACGTGGAGTCACGAAGGGAAAGGTTAGTAACGTCGAAAATCCCTATCTTTTCACTGTAACTTTGGCTCTTGTGTTTCTTTTATACTCTTATTCAGTAAATTTCTTGAATGGACATACGCTGATATAATCCATAGCGTATATACGCTTACTCAACCATGGGTGTTAAGATTTTTTCTAACGATTCTCACGCTGGTTATCAAAGAATGCCGAATGTCTTCTAGTTTGACCATTTGCATTCATCAAATTAAAGTGCAGTTGCTATACTGTTTAAGATGATTTTAAAGAAGCTGTGGTTTATAATTGGCCGATACATTATTTTACTTGGTCCCTTTTCATATTATTAAGATTCGCCACTTTCCTAGTGGTTAAAGCAGAAGGGGAAGACGTAGAACTACTACAGTTGTCAGTTTAGTTTTCGCCCATTCATGTAACCCTCTGCTTGTTGAAAAAATGACCTACGGGTCTCAAAGTAATCTCCAAGCCCAATCTCCCCCTTCTTTATGTCCGCATTTCAACACCATGTAA
>NC_091550.1:23620780-23628280 GCF_042767895.1 Penaeus vannamei | reverse complement strand
GCAAGGCAGTTACCTGGCCCTTTAACCCCCATTATGCCAGCACCGTATCCTACAACATATGGCATGATGGCAGCTCCTCCTCCCCCTGATGCGAGCTTACGGCCCGGAGACTGCTTAAAGGATAATCAGAGAGTTCCACCAGATCCTGATGCAGGTATTTTAAGGTGGCACACCAGACAGTTGTGTCGAAGCATATTTGATAATACAGTTAATCGAATGCTGGAGAATAT
The DNA here is from genome assembly GCF_042767895.1 of Penaeus vannamei. Classification (NCBI taxonomy): domain Eukaryota; kingdom Metazoa; phylum Arthropoda; class Malacostraca; order Decapoda; family Penaeidae; genus Penaeus; species Penaeus vannamei. Next base: position 23,628,050 of record NC_091550.1, on the reverse strand, counting down.
GGGTTTCTCGCCAGTAACGGAAAGAAGCCAGGGTATACATCCTTTATTAGTATTAAGCCTAAGTGATGATGATGAGCGGGAAGCAGAGGAAGCACAGCAACGTGCATTAGAAAATGAAGCCCTTACGGCAGCAATGCACCAGAAAGGGCTTTTTCTACCACCGTATCACTATGATCCTTTAGAAAGTGGCACAACTACAGACTATGACTCCTCAGACGATGACAGTGATCTTGGGGAGGATCCTGGGCCAGATGATCTACCAAATGAAACCCACCTGCAAATGTCACATATGATCAGTAGACCCTTACCCCGTGTACCAGCCATGTCGGCCATGACAACTATGACTGGCATGCCAGCCACCCCCATCATACCAACTGCACAAATGGCTCCTCCCAGTACACAACCCTCATCCCCACACCCAATTCCGCCCCACCGGCCACAAGAGCCTGACTGTGATTTAGACAAGCACGCCTGTGATGCAGCTGTACCTAGGAAAGATAAGAGCAGTGGGGAAGAAGAAGCGGTCATAGATAACAACAAAAACTCTGTAGGGGACCATAGCAGCTGCCCTGAAGTGGATAGTGAGAGCAGAGGTGATGCAGTTAGAAGGCAAGCAGACACTCCTAGCAAAGCGGAAAATGAGAACAACAACGATAAATATTTTGTAGACCAAGCCATTGAAATGGCAATCAAGCAACAAGGCTTGGGTTACCAACAGGCGTGATGTCCCTGTAGAATAGCTAGGTCAACAATTTGCATTGTTCTGTGCTTTTTTTCTGCCATCCCTTCCTGTGAGTGTTGAATGTGTGAGGTTAGACTAGTTTCTTGCTGGACATTGAGAAAAGAAAATGTTATTTCTAGATATGTTAACTGTCAACTGTCATAATATAATGCTTTTTACAAACTGACTTCGGGAAATTCTTTGCAGATGAAGTCAGGGCATCCAGTGACTTCATACTATACTTGTATTTCCTAGTCTTTTCAAAGTCATAAATTATGTTTAATTTGTTTCAAGAGTTTGATACTCATAACCTTAGGATTTACATATAGGTTCTGATGTGACGTATTGTTTATATTTTAGTTTTGTTTATTGATTTCCATAAGCAAAACTCAGTAAAATATATCAGAGTTGATATGATCAAGAAGTTGGTTGAAAGCTTTAATACACTGAAAGTTATGTAGGGTTAAAGCAAGAATTCTTTTCTGTGCAAATGCTTTATTTCTTTCTTCTTTTTTTTTAGTTTCAGTACTTTCCAAGGTCAATAACAAAATTTCTTGGCATCTGATTTGCTTCAACCTCACATAATATACTGTAAACAGTATATGAAAATATGGTTATTATGCGCATTATCCCAATTCAGTTCCTCATTAACATATAAATCAAACATGCTTATGTATATGAATAACATTATGGACAACTTTTGTGTTCTAATTAATTCAGTCTGTTGGACTACAGTAGACAAAGGTTAACTACAAGACTATTTGGAGCTTTGCCAATCTCAATTATTTTATATTGTATGATGATAATTAAAGCATTTATTAGAGTTTATGCCAGGAAGGAAATGAATATAGTGAATACTTTATTATTATAATTATTATTTTGTAGATTTAACTATTTCTCTTTTAATGTTCATAGAAAGAAAAAGGCCTTTTAAAAAGGAGTTTTACTGGTAATCTTTACAGGATCAGACTATCAGGAAACCATAAGTGAGAGATCAGGTCATGTTTGCATGCCAGGTCATACTAGTAAAAAAATCATGGTTAAATACTACGACAGCCTTGCCAGTTGGTCAGGCTTAAGCATGATTGAAGGCATATGTCAAAGACCATTCAAGCTGAAATTCAGGAACAGTTTTTAAAAACTCAATCTGCTGTAGGTAATTTATGGTTTGATGAACCAAACTCTTCATGATAATTGTTGAGAATAAGTATGTGCGAATGCTTTTAAAAGAGTTGCTGAAATTGGTAAGAGTAGGTTGATAGTGCTTACAAAACATAAAGGAAAATGTGCAAAAATATTGATATAATAATATTGTTAGTCAAAAGTAAAGAAACAGGTATTTCCTCTTTTTCTGACAGCAGACTCGTATCTTCAACTTGAAGGGTGAAAGAGAGGAAATAGAGAAAAAGTGAGGATTAATGGATAGAGTTGAGTGTTAAGGGTGTAGTGTTTGTCCATTTCCCTAAGTTACCGGAGGGATATTTGCATCTTTGAAGGAGTCCCCTGATTCATGTGCCATTAGGTACACAGAAATTTGTGTACACAAAAAAATCATATAAGCACTCAGACCCATGTGTGTTTCACACACACATATGTATACACACTTGCATATATATATACACACACACACACACACACACACACTTGCACCTACATGCACACATCAATGCATACACATATGCACATGCAGACACACATGCTTAAGCATACTCATAATTGTAGACACACATGCTTACTCATACACACACATATATGCACTTACACATTTACATGTACATTTGTATATACACTTAGATACACACTTAGGTACACATTTATATACACACATACACAAACACACACATAAAAAATTCCCACATCACACACAAACTAACATTCACACACAGAAACACATGCACACACAGAAACACATGCACACACAGAAACACATGCACACACAGAAACACATGCACACACAGAAACACATGCACACACAGAAACACATGCACACACAGAAACACATGCACACACAGAAACACATGCACACACAGAAACACATGCACACACAGAAACACATGCACACACACAAACACATGCACACACAGAAACACATGCACACACACAAACACATGCACACACAAACACATGCGCACACACAAACACATGCACACACACAAACACATGCACACACAAACACAAACACATGCACACACACAAACACATGCACACACACAAACACATGCACACACACAAACACATGCATACACAGAAACACATGCACACACACAAACACGAACACACACACTTAAACACTTCCCTCAGCACAAGAATACTCCCGTAATACACACACGCACACTCACACGCACACGCACATGCACGCACACACACACACATGCACGCACACACACACACACACACACACACACACACACACACACACACACACACACACACACACACACACACACACACACACACACTCACACTCACACACACACACTCACACACACACACACACACTCATAAACAAATATCACACACAGACAAACATCACTCATACAAACAAACATTCACATACATACACATACACAAAAAAACATGCACACAAGTTCACTGCCAAACACAAATGCATAAACAAACGCACATACAAACACAAATATAAATAAGCCCTGAAACAGACACTGACACACACATACACTCACACTCATGCACATATGCAAAAACAGATAGAAACTTAAAGAAACACATATTCATGCACATCCACACACAAACTCAGAAACACACATGCTTGCTCACTCACTCACTCATACACCCACCCATATCCCACACAAAACCAAAACCATTTGCTTACTCACTCATTTATTCACATGCTTGCAAGTGTGCATGTGTGCATGCACACACACACACACACACACACACACACACACACACACACACACACACTCACACACACTCACACACACACACACACACACTCTCTCTCTCTCTCTCTCTCTCTCTCTCTCTCTCTCTCTCTCTCTCTCTCTCTCTCTCTCTCTCTCTCTCTCTCTCTCTCTCTCTCTCTGTCTTTCCGAGTGTAAAGAGCAGCAAAGCACAACCTGCACCTTAGATCATGTATTGTATAATATATACTTATAAAGAATGTATGGGGGAGAATGTTGAGAGGCAGTTAGGCCTACTACATCTTCAAATTGGAAAGATTTACTAAACTAATGTTTGCTTCCTAAGATAATTTAGGATACTCTGAAGATTGAAGTAATTTCTGAATAGCCCACAAATCTTTTCAAATCTTGATGAGGAAAGTAAATATTTTTCCTTGTCTGTTCTCATTACTGAATACTTTTAGTCTTTTCTTTGTAAACTTTTAAGAAGAAAAAATAAACAAACTTCATATCAACTAGTACACTTGAACTATGGTAGGACACTTGAAATGTTTATGTGCTTATACCAAATGTAGTCACCCGGAGAGTTTTAGTGTATAATGACCTTTCACTCATGCAGGTTTACTGCCAAGTCTGATTCTCACTACTACAAAGTCCTTTGGAGTTTTTGACAACCAGATACTTTTTCCTCACTTCTCTCAGGAGAAGCTTTGTATGCTACATTTTGTAGCATTAACATTGTGCTTTTAGAGTAGATATATGGGGGTAATTGTTAAAACTAATGGGGATAACTTTTTTAATTTGATAATTTACATAAAATCTTATCCTAAGATTATATATATAAAATTTATGTTTGCAATCAGATGGAGCATTATAGGATTGGAATTTTACTCAGCTTATCAGGCATGGAATGCTATTTTTTGTGTTGGTTATATGCCTTCATATTTTGTGAACTTTTTTGTTTGTTTGTTTTTGTTTATGTAAAGATATTAATCTGTTTGTTTTCTTTCTTGTGGCATATGGTATATATCAGGCTTCATAATACAGATAACAGTAATTGAAAAAAAAAATTATCAAGAGAATAAATTTCAACAACATGCTTTTGATATTTTATTCTGTATTGCGTTGTCCCATACAGCTTGTAGCAATGTATATTTTGTAAATAACTTTGCTATGAGACTTCCTTGTAAACTGAGTATTTGATTGGTTTTTGTCCTGTCTTACAGCACAACATTAGTCATGATCATTCTCAAAATATCATTTTGGTGCATCTTAGAATATGTTTTATGGTGCATAACCCAGATTAATGCTAGATGGTGATGCATCTTCATTAATTATCTGTGGTGCATCCCATGCCTGCTCTGTCAGGAGTTTCAGTATGTTTTATTACATACACCAGGATAACATGCTTTTCCATAAGATTGTGATTTATTAAGGCACATCTCTGAGCCTTTCTTTTCCCAGGAAGAGTGTAATTGAGGATAAATAAGTGTTTGACTGATGTAACTGAAGTCCCATTAGCTGTAACACATCAGTCAGTCCTACTCTCTGATCAGTCACAGGTCTCCCCACTTCCTCTTCCTGCAACATTTCACAACTCTGTTGGATGTATGTCCTTGTGACTACAGGTCTGTATGCCATAATTCCTATACAAGTGACTGGTCTGCAGGCCATAATTACTTTACCAGTGAGATTGCTATTCATAGTCCCTGAAGCAGTGACTTGATTGTGTTCAAAGTCTTGTAAGCACAATTAGTTGCAGATATTTTTTAAGTAAAATTGAGCCCATTATGGGTTGCATATGATAGCATATTTGTATTGATTTGTAAGATACTTTCTCTAATGGAGACTTAAAATAGTATGTTAGAAAGGATAAACTGGAGGCAACAAAAGTGCATAATACCAAGTATTTTATGATCTCCTTAAGGTATTGAAGGCTCTACCACCATTCTCTTGTGATATGTTGTATGACATGGGGTGGGGTCTTCAACTACTTAGAATATAGAAATAGGTAGTAAGTGCTTTTGTTTAATCCTCCTGGAGATTCCTTTAAAAATGCTTACTGTAGCCTGGTACACAAAGTCACTGTATCCTTAAGGACTTCTTCATCAAAATGTATCTGCTGATCTGAATGTTACTGCCTATAGGGACTGTCAGTTAAAAAAAAAAGTGAATGTTTATTCTGTCAGACTATTTGGCAGATGATTGGTTGTGGTCTTGGTTACCTCTGTTGACTAGTGAGATTTGTAACTACAATAAATTGTATTTACTTAATGATGTGCTGGCAAATCAGACATTTCCATCTGAAGGAGTTAGTCAATTTTATTCATTGGTTAAAACTTTATTTTCCTTAGATGTTCAGTGCACCAAGTTTAGCAGATAAAAGCTTCATTCAGCATAACCATATGGAAATGTCAAGCATATGATTATTTTTGTAATTATTGAATATCATTAACCTGTTTATATTGCAGTGGATCATGTAGATTGTGCAAAATGTTGATTTATTTGCTTAGATGTACTAGAATATATGGAAAGATGTTAAAAGTATATTTGCTTAGATATACAGAAAAAAACACCTATTATGATTAACTTCATCTAAAGTGGAAAAAGTCTTAATTGCCAAGAACATCTGTGACATCATTAAGAGAAATGAAAAGTATTGGAAAACAGTGAAGTAAAACTAAGTGTTAACTGAGGAGTCATACATCACATGGTAGTTTTTTTTTATTGCAAAGGTTATAGAGCTGACTGACATGTCGCAATCTGATGATCTGTTGGTGATCTGAATTAGCCAAGAGTAGGGGAAGTACTATAATGAAATCTTTCCTGTTAGCCCAAGTAAGTAATAATTATTTTGATGGTTAGACCAGACAAAAAAGTAATTTTTAAAATGAGCACTTGAGATTAGATGGGCATTCAAGGAATATGTTTGTGGTTAAAGGCTATTGAAGTGGAAAGTATGCCAGTTTTAGTTCCTTCTGTTTATATACTATATCATAGGGAACACTTTGTGTAAATATCTAGTATTTTATATGCCCTCCTCCAACTTTTGAAAGTCTTTCGTAATTTTTCCCTTAATTTCCCCCTTTTTTGCATTATGACAAGTGGAAATGCAGTTAAGAAGAGGCAGTGATTTGGCATACTAATTTTACCTGGAAAATTCATGCTGGTTGTCAATCCCAGCCTACATTAGCACAATAATGAACACTTTTCCTAAGATTAGTAAGCAGCCATGTATTTTATACTCTGCACAAGTGTCCAGGCAGTAGCTACTACTAAAAGTGACTTAATTTGCCATTTTTATAGGCACAGAATTTTTTTAGAATTTCACTTGTTTGTGGAACTGCAAGGTTTATCTTGTTAATGGCTCCATCTGTAACTCGGAATTGTTAGTCTTATTTCAAGGACATATTTGTCTTATAAACTGAATGAAATCTGAATGACTTCCATGCTAAAAAAGTTATTTTACTTTTGTGTTCGTTATCAATAAATATTTTATGAATAGCAGTTGTAAAGCAATAAGTCTTGTGAAAAGTTTTGTTTCTTGTAATTAAGTTGGAAATTTAGTGAAAATATTCAGGTCTGATATGTTTATGAGTATATGAGTATTTTCACTTTGAGGAAAAATAGAATATTTTACCTCGTATATTATTAACACCTATTTATTATTTTCAGTTGATAGTGTATA
>NC_091550.1:23610780-23613280 GCF_042767895.1 Penaeus vannamei | reverse complement strand
CTACATTACTAAGCTAAGTAAAGCTCTCTTTGACTTCAATTTCCTCGCCGTAAGCACATGCCGACCGAACAGGTTCTCCTAGCAAGTCCCCAAAGTCAAGGATTTTGGTCTTGGTCCAGGAGACCTCTAGACCCAAGGACTTCGCTTCATTACTTAATGCATCCAGAGCCACCACTAAGGTTACCAAAGACTCAGATAGTATAGCAATATCATCGGCAAAGTCAAGGTCTGTAACCTTGATGTTGACCAGTGTTGCTCCACAATGACTTGGAACAGTAGCTCTGCCCAGTATCCAGTCCCCTGCAAGTACTGAAAGGTGTTGGTGCAAGGATTCCCGATGCACCGTATCGAATGCCTTCTTGAGGTCGATGTAGGGTGCAAGCAGCCCACTAATGACGGCGCTCTGCAATGACTAAGTGCAAGGATATGGTCTATTGTGGACTTCACAGGAGTGAATCCAGATTGCTCGGGCCTCTGATGCCTCAGTAGGTGGTCTCTGATATGTCTCAGAAGAATTTGGGCAAGAACCTTTCCTGGTATACTGAGCAGTGTGATGCCTCGGTGATTGCTGCAGACCATCGGTCCCCTTTCCCTTCCAGAGAAGGATGACCACACTCCTTAACAGGTCAGGGGGAACGGTACTGGACCGCCAGATGGCAGCCAGGACAGCATGAAACCCACACGCCATAGGTTCACCACCAGTCTTTGACAGTTCAGCTGGGATGCTGCAAATACCTGCTGCTTTCCCACTCTTCAGCTTGGAGATTGCCTCCCTAACTTCAGTTAGAGAGGGTGGATCCTCACTGATGGGTGGGTCCGGCAACGGAATCACGGCACTCCCTGCATCCAAGTTAACTGTTGGGTCAATCTGGTACAACTCAAAATACTTAGCCTAACGCTCCCGCACCACAAAAGGATCTGAGACGATCTGGCCATTTACTAAGCGAACAGCTGTCACCTGAGAAGAGGGCTTGGATTTCAGCTTTCTCAGGGCTTGGTATGCAGGACGAAGGTCATTTACTAAGAAATGACCTTTGACCTCTTCAGCAAGACCTATTAAAATATTCCTTGTTCCTTCTAAACAGAGACCGAGTTCTACGCACCTGAGAACGGTGTAAATCTCGATCCCCTGTCAAACGAGCCGCACGGCAAGCATCTGCGGCTTCTAGTGTATCCTGTGAGATAAAATTCTGTATTGTCCAAGGGCGTTCACCAATCGACTCTTGGGCTGCATCAAGCGTTTTGCACTTGAAGGTGTCCCATAGAAGTACAGGGTCCGTCAGCTTGTCGAAAACTGTGAAACGACCAGAGATTGCCTCAGCAAACCCCCGAGCACATTCCTCCTTCAGCCTGTTCAGATGGAACACCCTAGGGTGATCATTGGACCACTGGGGAGTTTTGAAGTGGACCCGGAGGGTAGCCACAACCAATCAATGGTCAGTACCAGAGAACTCGGCACTCCTATACACCCTGCAGTTCTGGAGGATCCTCCAACGAATGCTAACGAGTATGTGGTCGATCTCATTACTGTACCATGTCCAACGATGTGGGTCTGGACGCTGGTACCAGGAGCCAGAAATCCTCAGTTTCTGGGACCTTGCAAAGTCCCAGAAAAGGAGGCTAGTCTCGCTGCCGGTTTCAGCTCCTGAACCATGAGGATCGATAGACATCTCATAGCCAGCTCGATCACAGCCAGATACTGCATTGAAGTCACCCAGGACAATACGAATATCCCGCCAGTGATAGCTGTCTGCTACAGATGCAAGTTTGGTGTAAAACATCTCTTTCACGTTAAGTTTACAAACATCGGTAGGAGCGTACACAGTAATAAGAGACATGAAGACATGAAGTTTCAGTCTCAATACCATTATATGGAGTAACCTCCACCACTGAGGGCTGGAGCCTACTGATGACCTATGGCTACTCCCTGAAGATGGTGACCATCGCTGCGGCCTGACCAGTAATAGGAATAGCCACCTACATTGATCGTGCCGCTGCCAGGTCTTCTCACCTCCGAGAGAGTAGCCACCCCAACTCTCAGCCTCCCCAGTTCCTTCGATAGTGGAGGCCGATCATCCTGACGCAGGCTGGCGACTGCCAGAACGCAGGCCGGACGAGTAGCTCCTGTTCCCATCCTGCACCCCTGCATTTCCCTTCCCCCCGGCATTAGTAATTACATAAGACGTTGCCGATGAGGTTATCTCTCTCTCTCTCTCTCTCTCTCTCTCTCTCTCTCTCTCTCTATATATATATATATATATATATATATATATATATATATATATATATATATATAGATAGATAGATAGATATAGATAGATAGATAGATAGATAGATAGATAGATAGATAGATAGATATTAATATAAATGTACACATACATACATATATATACACGCACACACACACAAATATATATATATATATATATATATATATATATATATATATATATATATATATATATATATATATATATACGTAAAGGGAGAGTGAGATGTG
>NC_091550.1:23553280-23603280 GCF_042767895.1 Penaeus vannamei | reverse complement strand
ACTGATCAACTTAAGGATCAGTGTTCTGTCGCGTCAACATCCAAGGTCATTAGCGGTATATTCAAAATATAGCGATAGTATTGGGCTTGGGGGCGAAGCCTTTAGACAAGGAAGTTTTTTGGTTCAAAACATTGTGCCACACATCGACGGTCATACATCCTTATGATAAAGTATTGTGGCAAAGGGGGAAAATTAGTTGACGATCAGGACTAAATCTGATAGATGTTAAAGGTTGTAGTGTGCTGTAGGTTAAATTAGAAATGAAAAAAAGAGGGTAGAGCAAACGGAGTACGAAAGCTGTTCAGGACTGACACAGAGCCAACTTTTCATCCTTTCAACACGGCTCTCACGCCCAAGGAAGTAGATGGAATGGGATGATGAAGAGAAGGAAAAGGAAAGGGGGAGAAAAAAGACAATGGAAGATTGTTTGGGTCTCAGTCTCCGTTTCCAAAGACCCCCTACGACAACAGTGAAGAAGTGATTGGAGGGTTGGTACTGAATGAATCGTACATTTGATAATATTGCTATGTTAAATTTATCATTGTTTATTTCTGTATTTTTAAAAATTATCCTGCGTCAACATCTAAGGTCATTCATTGGCGGCATATTCAAAATATAGCGATACGAAGGCCGTTGATGACTGACACAAAGCCAGCCTTTCATCATTTCAGTACGGCTCTCATTCCTTAGGAAGTGAACAGGAGAAAGGGATGAAGAAAAGGAAAAGCAAATTGGAGAAGAAAAGACTATACAAAATTAGTTGAGGCATAGGCTTATCCCCTACCTCGGGCCTCAGTCTCCGTCTTCTAAGCCTCCCCACGACAGAGTGAACAGAAGAAAGGGATAAAGAGAAGGAAAGGGAAAAGGGAAGAAAAGACCACGTAAAATTAGTTGAGGCGAGGACTACAGTCCAAGCGTTCCAAGGTAGGGATGATCCCCTACATTGGGCCTCATTTTTTTTATTTATTTTCTAATAAAATCAGCCGCGTCAACATCTAAGGTCATTAGCAGCGTATTCATAATAGAGTGATAGGATGAGGCTTGGGGCGAAACCCTCGGGTGAGAATTTTTTTTGGTTCATAAGAAAATGACACAAAGCCAGCAATGGTAAAGTATTGTGGCGAAATGGGTAAAGAGTTAAAGATTAGAATAAAATGTCTTGGGTGTCAAAGATTAGAAAACGTTATAAGATAGTATGGTAGTGAAAAGGGAAAAGAGAGAAACAAATAAACTAGAGTAGAAAGGGAAGGGTTAAGAGGGTAGGGCGATTGAGTGATATGTAGTGTATCTGTGACTGGGGAAGGAGTATGGACATTGTTCAAGGAAAACAGTGGTAGTTGTTGGGGAAGTAGGAGGAGAATTCGGGGGATAAGAAAAGGGACTGGGGAAGATGGTGAAGTATTAGTGACAGAAGGGATTCGCATGAGCATTCAGGTGAGTGCATTAGAGAGGATGGGCTGTGTTGGGAGAGTGTAGGAGGAATATCGGCAAATAATTTAAATGTGAAGGGAATAGGAACAGACAAATTGGAGGGTGGATGAAGAAGTTTTGGATGTCTTCAAGAGTTTCTGGAGGGCAGTTGGGTGAAGAGCACTGAGAAACAAAGGTCCTCTTGTGAGGAGGAGAAGAAGGGATAGATATCTGAGGAGGAAGATGTAGGGAAGGGTGTGGTAAAAGGTGGAATGGGACGTATAGGTTGCCTGGTGCGACAAGCAATGTGAGGAGGAGGGGTAGCTATCGGGAAAGTGGTAGAGATAGGAATATCTGGATTTAGACTGGAAAATGAATTTTATTGGGAGAGAGGGTGAGTAAAGGTAGGATGGTTCAAGGTAAAGGAATACTGGGGGAAATGCTGAGACATCCTGAGAAAATAGGAGAGGAACAGAGTGAAGAACAGTTTTGGAATAAGTAGATAGAGGAAAACCTCGTCGCCATGCTTCCTGTCTGGTCTTATGTAGAGGGAGGCCTAGCTTGAATCTGAGAACCGCTACCTCACATTCGAGCTTATAGATAGGGCAGCTCCTATAGAATACATTATGGGAGTCACCACAACTGTCACATGTACATGACTGAGCAGAGCAATTTGAATGGTCATAACCAAGTTGGGCATATAGATGGCAGCGGGCTGTGGAGCGACAATGTTTGGCCGGGTGGCCAAAACGCCATTTCTAACATTGTCGAGGAAAGTGTCGATATGGTCGGACATGGCAGGGCACTCCAACAATATAAACTTCATGGGGGAGGTCATGTCTACAGAAGCTAATCTTGACAATATTGGCATGGGACTTACGCTGACTTCTCGGAGGAATAGTTCATCATTGTACTGCCACTGCATCATAATCAGCTAGGCAAGCAAGTAGGTAATTTTTACAGTTTGATCAGTTCTTGTAGATAGGACAAGCAGTCGGGGAGACGGAAACGGTTCCAGTACAAGTATTAAGAGAGGGGTAAGGTTCGGCAGGAATGGGTTTGCCAGTGAGGTCAGTTAAGGTAGATAGTGCACGAGCTTGGGATTCAGAAGTAACTGTGACAAGGCGTGAGCGATCGGAGCAACTGCGAGAGGAAACTTTGCCTACTTGTCTTTGGAGACATTGCTGAAAGAAGGGTATTTTCTGAGTAAGGGCCTGTGGGGGAATAACAAAAGTGTATTCTGAAGGTTGAGTAATGATCCGGGTGGGTCGTTTGGAATGGATAGAGTTGTCATTAAACACTGAAGAGGGGGTATTAGTATCAGTGGTCGAATCCGTGGTCAAAGGAGGGGCAGGGGTCGGGAAAAATAAAATAAAATTGAGGGAGGCTAGATGATGAAGGGGCAAACCTCAGTGCCCCTATTAAGGGTAAAGATCTTTATTATTGGCCACGGTGAGCTTGAATAAGATGGGAAAAAGAAACAGTCTACCCCTCAGGGTCTCAATAAGGGTTAAGGGCTAGGCGAATACCGCGCCCATGGCTCCTGGAGGCCGTTCATGACTGACATAAAGCCAGCCTTTCATCCTTTCAGCACGGCTCTCACACCTTAGGAATAGGGCAGAAGAAGGGATGAAGATACGGAAGAGGAAAGGGGGGGGAAGACCATGCAAAATTAGGTGAGGCGAGGGCTTACGTCTGAGGCAGGGGTGAGCTTCTACATTGGTCCTGTCTCCATTACCTAAGACACCCCCCCTCCCATGAGGAAAAGGAAGAGGAAAAAAAGATGCAAAATTAGTTGGTTAATGGTTGGAACAAATAAATGTGTTGGATGTCAAAGATCATACAGCAATATAGTAAAATATTGTGTCGAAATGCGAAAAAGGAGTGATCGATTAGGATAAAATGCACTGTAGGATAGAAAGGTAGTGAAAAAGGTAAAGTGGGGAGAACAAGTGGAGTATAGTGGGGATTTGTCAAAGGGGAAGGGATTAAAGAGTTTAGGGCGATTAGAACAAATCGAGAGTATCTATGTATCTGAGGTAGGAAGAGTGCCATGTATGAGGGAAACTACAGAAGAGCGATTAGGAAACAATCATTGGGTAATATGGGTAGAAATGGTAGTTGGAGAAGTAGGAGAGTAGTCCAGAGAATGAGATAAGGTAACTGAGGAAGGTGAAGTAGCATCAGGAAGAATGTCAGGAGAAGAAGGATCATGTTGCGACAAAAGAGAGTCCTGTAAGTATCCAGGTGGAAGTGGTAAGGATAATGGGGAAAGAAGAGGGAATCGTAGTGTATAAGGAGGAGAGGATGGAGTGTTTTGAAGGAGTGTGGGAGGAAGAAGGGTAGGGGAAATTGGAGGAGGAGGATGGATATCGGGAAATACTTTGAATGTAGAATAGGAATAGAGGGCTTGGAGGGTGGATGAGGGAGCGGAACATTCCACTGGGTCATGTTTATGAAGTTTTAGATGCTTTTAAAGGTTTCTATGGGGGACTTGAGTCGGGAGGTGGCTGTAAGAAGTAATGCATTAGTAAATGGGGTGGAATGTTTAGTTTGCCTGGTACTACAAGTTTTCAGGGAGTGGTAGAGATTGGAGTTTCTGGATTTATATTGGCAAAAGGAATTTGATTGGTGGGGAGAGGGAGTAGAGGTAGGATGGTTTGGGATAGAGGGAAAAGATATTAGGAGAGATGCTGAGACATCTTGAGAAGATGGGAGAGGAGCAGAGCAAAGTACAGTTTTGGAATAGATAGAAATAAAAATCTCGTCGACGTGCTTCCTGTCTGGCCACACGTAGAGTAAGACCTAGATAGAGTCTGAGAATTGCTTCCTCAGATTCGAGGTTGTAGGCAGGGCAGCTCCTATAAAATACAATATGGGAGCCACCGCAATTGGCACACGTGCGTGGCTGAGCAGAGCAATTTGAACAGATAGGGTACATAGAGGGCAACAGGCTGTGGAGCAACAGTTCCTCGCAGGGTAGATTGTGCACGAGCTTGGGACTCAGATATGACTGTGACAAGGCGTGAACACTCAGAACTACGAAAGAAAACATTGCAAACTTGTTTATGGTGACATTGTTGGAAGAGAAGGATATTGTCAGAGGAAGCGACTGTAGGGGGAATCACAAAGAATCGTTCCCACTTGGCTGGATAAAAAAGAGTACTCAAAAGGTTTGCAGAGGTGAAAGAAGTAGGATGAGGGCGAGAGGCAAGTATTGTGGTTTTGGAGTAAGGTAGTACTGTGGGGAGGACAATAAGGATATAGATGATTTATGGAGCACAATTTTCATTCCGTTTCGGTTTCGTTGTTTACTGGCACGGCCATATTGGATACGAGATTGGCTGGACGTTAATAGTTATATATAGTACATTTCTTGCTTCAGACAATAAAAATAATCTACAAGCTCCGTTTCGGACCGTTTTGCCTCCAATTCGGTCGTGTTCGTATGAACCCGGGCGGGTGCGTAAGAACACCAAAACGGACCGAATCGGAGGCGAAACGGAGCTGGAGATGATTGTTATCTTTTAATGCAAGAACTGTACTATATATAACTATCAAGGTCCAGCCAGTATTGTATCCAATATGGCCGCGCCAGTACGCAAACCGAAACAAGAGACTGAAAGTCATCGATTTCCAGGCCAGATAACTCAGTTTCCATTATGTGGACTTCAATAGTTATAAAAAGTACTATTCTTGCATCAAATGATAAAAATAGTATCGTAATAGCTCCGTTTCGATCCGTTTTGCCTTTGATTCGGTCCATTTCGGTGTTCTGACAGACTCGATGTATCGTAGTAATAAGGGGGTAGACAATAAAGAAAGGTAGAGTATTGCATAAGTTTATTGGAAGGAATGTATTCTGAAGGTTAAGTAATGACCTGGGTGGATGATTCGGGATGGAATCGAGGAGGGGGTATCAATATCAGTGGTCAGAGCCGTGATCAAAGGAGCGTCAGCGGTCGGGAAACCAGAAATCAAATTTAGATAGGCTAGTTGATGATGGGTCAAGCCTTAATGCCCCTAATAATGGTGAAAAAATCTTCATTATTAGCCATGGTGAGCCTGAAATAAGTGTGGGAAAGAAATAAGGGGTAGGTGCTAGGCGATCATCCAAGGGAAAACTGCCCATGGCTCCTTGGAGGCCATTCACGACTGACACAGAGCCAGCCCTTCATCGTTTCAGTATGTCTCTCACATCCTAACAAGTGGACAGAAGGGGATGAAGGAGAGAAGGAAAAGAAAAGACTATGCAAAATTAGGCGAGGCGAGGGCTGAGGTCCAAGATAGGAGTGATCCCTTACATTGGGCCTCAGTCTCTGTCTCCCAAGCCCCCAACCCTCATGATAATAACGAGCTAGGAATTGGGGTGGGTGGGGGCAAAGTAACATTTATATATTTATGTGTATATCTGTTGTACAGGTGGTGTATCTAAGCATCTAGAGGTAGCCCAGTGTCTGGGCTGATATGGTCAGACAAGGATTATCCACCAATGTAGACATTAAAGAGGTCATACCTATGGAAAGTAATTTTGGCAATGGTGGTGGGGTTCTTACGATAACCTCTAGGAAGAATGGAGTAGCACTGTACTGATATCACATCATAGTCTGTGAGGCAGGCAAGTAATTCTTCGCCATAATCTGACTAATGTTTGTTACCGATAGGGCAGTTTGTCGGGGAGATAGAGACAGTTCCGGTACAAGTATTATTGAGGAGTGGCTGCAGTGTTGAGTCGTGGTCAAAGGAGAGCCTGGGATGTGGAAACCGGGAGTTTGAATTGGTGGGGCTATTTGATGAAGGGGCAAGCATCACTGCCCCTAACAAGGGTATAACTTCTTTTTTTATTGGCCATGGTAAACCTAGACTATGTTGGGGAAAAAAACATTCCACCCCTTCGGGTCCCTCTTGAGGGGTAAGGGCTAGACAACTAAAATGGGAATACAGTGCCCATGGCTCCCTGAGGCCGTTCAGGACTGGCACAAAGTCAACCTTTCACCCTTTCAGCACGGCTCTCACACCTTAGGAAGTGGATAGTAGAAGGGGTTAGAGATGGGACAGAAACAAATAAGCAGGAGGGGAAAAAGATCATGCAAAATTAGTTGAGTCATGGGCTGAGGCCCAAGGTAAGAGAGATCCCCAGTATTGGGTCATAGTCCTCATCTGCTAATATCCTCCCCACGACAACAACAGGCAAGGGATTGGAGGGTTCATTTATTATTATGATTATTATTACCACTGATACTGTCAGTATTGCTGCTGATGTTGGCTTATGAATTGTTATCAGTACCTTCAATATCATTATTATAATTATGATGATTATCATTATCATGGTCTCTGTTAATCACTGCCATTTTGCAGTTTCATGGAGCAAGCATGCCATGTCTTCACTGAATAAAGGAAGAATCATCTGACATGAGATCTTCCTCTAGGACCTACTTAAACTAGACTATTCTAAAATAATTATAGCAATAAGTATTTATATATGATTTAATTACAACTTTTTCTAGTACTGCCACCATTGCTACTATTAATAATAATCATGACAGTTCTAAACCATAATGAAATAAATAAGATGACACTGACAATGAAAAAACAAAAAATAATAAATTCAGAAATGGCACAATGACTTTCCATCTTTTAAAGTTAGGATTAAAGTAAATACAAAATCTTAACTGCTAATAACCTGCATATAATTTGACTGTTTATTTCACTTACTTATTTTCACTTATGTTTTCTAATGCGTTTTCCACTGAGACTAAATACAGAAAACTGAAAACTTTGAGATAGTGAATAATAAACAGTATGGTTTTTAACAAACCCCTCTCCCTGACCCTCTCAGCTCAGATTCAAGTGAGTCTGTCTAACCTTTGTGACTAATGAACAGAGGGCAAATCACAACAGGCTCTTTGTCAATGCTATTATAGAGACTGTTGACAGCTGAGACTACAGTAGTACCTGATAGCTACTGTACAACAATATATTTGCTTAACTTTCAAATGCTTAAGAAATATTTCTGATATAAAAGAAACTGAATTACAAATATATTAGGCATTAGAGATAAAGTAGTCATAATTCCCCCAATTACTGCTAAGACCAATCAGTGTTACTGCATTTACACTACCTCATCCTTTGAGTAATTATGGTACCATAAATAGGCACACATATTACAGAATAGTAATTGAAGAAATATACATATGCTTTTTCAAATAAATATACAATGAAAGATTTTAATGTTAATGACATTGTTACATTAACCAGAATGACCAGAAAATGTTTGGGTAAATTTCTAAGTGAAAAATTATATTATTCTAACTTTTTATGTTTCTCTTTAGTTTGATTTTTTATATCCCAACAGTACAAAACATATACAACACTAAGAACTGCAACAATATTACAAGAAATAATGCAAACATCATATGGATATTCCACTGTTAAAGTATTGATACTTTTGTTAATGAGACCTGTGGTTACATTAGTTAACAAGAAGAAAGAGAGTGGCCGACGGTTGATGGAAGCCAAGGTAGGTGGAACACACAATACAGGTGACAGTGTTTCCTCTATCAGTGAAAAACTTGCAAAACCTATTGAAGTATATGTCATCTGGAAAAAGACAATATTTTGCTTTTTATTATGGTGCAAATTACTTCTATAGAAAAAAAAAAAAATTCCTAGACAAAACTACCAAATAAAAGTAATAATTTTAACAAATGAATTATTATAGAGTACCATAATGACTAAAATCTATTATAATAAAGAGTGTAGCAAGGTGAAGTGGTGTGGAGCCTAATCTTCATCACAGAGGCAGCATATGCTCATTTGCCAGGTCTGTAAGGACATGGCTAATCTGAATGCTAGCAAACAATAGATATTAGGCATAAGTGAATTTTATAAGCCAGAGGGGTTTTCATAATCTACATATTAAAATGGTTCTGGCTATCAAAGACATGAAGCCATCGATGCCAATAAGGGTACTTAATAAATCAATCTATCATCAGCTATATGATGAAACGAAAAGAAACAATACTGCTTAAACTGCCAGAAGAGGTTAAAAATATGTATATATATGTTCTTGAGACCACTGCAATGGATCTGTTACTATATCATATATATTAGCAGACCCACCCTTTACAATGCTGGTTGCAAAGTTTTGCATGGTGAAAAAGTGTCATTTTTTGCTTTCAAGTCAAATTTGAGGTCTACAACCTACAGTAGTAATAAAGATCTGGCACGGTTTTCTTTCAGTAAAGTTATCTAGGGTTGTCATTGGGACTTTTTTTCAATTTGTTACAGTATACTTTACGGTAATATCTTAATCAATATGTTCAGATATTAACCCCAAGGATCTGGGTGATGTGACCATCATGTCATGAAAATATATGTCTGAGGACTGACTTGCAGGAATATGCCATTAAGAATTTTTTTTAATGAGGACTGAGGTGATGAGACTGAACTACCTTGAGTGCAAAAAGCTCTTGAAGGCTGATTAGGCTCAGCAGGCAATTAGGATAGGGCTTTTGCATTATTTCCTTTGGTACACAAGCATGGAATGTACTATCTATAAGTCATGACTGTAAGAGAGCCAGCACAAAGGAGGACACTTTTTTATGCTCAGGGACCTATTCCTACTTGTTGTAGCAGGTGGCACAGAGTGTATTACAAAATTGAATATTACAAAAATAGTAAAAAACAACAAACAATAATAAAATGATCTTTATTGTTATTACTATTATTGCATCAAGGTATAGATTATCAGAGATGATAAAGAGTCTTTGCATATACAATGACAAATATAGACCTTGGAAAATGGAAAGAAAGCAGAAAATGCTTATGTTGAAAAAGAGATAATACCACTGCAAAGGGAGGCAAAAAGTTTTAACACAGCACAAGGGTATTTCAGTGGGCTGGGCCTACAAGCCATACACACTTGTGTGGGTAGTGAGGCACCTGGATCCAAAGGGTTGATTCTCACTTCAAATTTTATGTTATTCTAAAGACCTGTTAATACTTCTGGATTTCAATGTTATTATAATGTTCAAGGAACATGGGTGGTATCTAGCTATTGAAATGGATGTAGAGATATATCAACAAAGTAACATTAAAAAGCTTTCTTTCAAGAAGTTCATACTTACAACAAAAGTAACAAAGGTAGGGTTGCCAAGTCTACGAGATGGCAAGTCCACATAATGACCTAAAACAACCACGGAGATGCTGAAAATGGCAGTAATCACAAGAAAGGATGTAGAGAGCTTCTTCCCCTCATTTCTGTAAAGAAAGAAAAAAAAATAGATTTTCAAATATTTAAAGGTGTTTTTTTTTTAACTGAAATAAATATTCTGGACTACAGCCTTATGTTTATTGATTGCCATTTATTTACATAAAAAATACTCTCTCATCACATACTATCAATCTAATAGTCTATCATTAATCTAATATTCTACCTTTATTCAGTTTACATACTTGAATATCTGAAAACACACAATTAAATCCATATCTAAGGAATAGTTATTATTTATTTACAGATAATCACTGAAAATAACCAGATTCATAAATCAGATATACTAACAATGAAATACAGATCAGTTTACCTTCTCCTGAATATGTAGTTCCCCATTGCAGCACCAAAGAAATAAATAGCCATATAACCAGGCATTGATACAATCCATTCTCTGTTTGCAGTGAGAAGATTATCTCTTGGAGCATTACTCAATGTCCATGAACCAATATGGCCAGCAGTTAATAAAATGTGATGGCAGAAACACACCAAAATTGCTAGTAAAGTACCTGAAGACCAGGTAAGGCGATATACCCACCATGAACAAGCAGCCTAGAAAGTAAAAAATACAATGGTTACTTTTTACAGATAACAGTATATTGTAATGGATACAAGAATTTAAACATTATGGTCTTATACAGATCAGAAGCAAAACACTTACACATACTGACTTGCAGAGGTGAATTACTTTTTAAAACAATTGTCATATACAACATTTAAAGAATATACACTTTTTTATACTTCAGACTGTTCATATGTAATTTTAATGTCCAACACCCACCAATAGGTCTATCCATGTGAAACAGTTACACAAAAATACAAGATTATTGGATTTTCTTACCTTGGTAAAGGCCAGTGTGAAGAAAAAATTGCCATGTACCCCATACTCTGTTACATGATGCTGGTAATCTGACATCTGAACAAACACGACTCTCAAGAGACCCAAGATGGCAAGGACAAAAGCATCAACCATCACAGACCTGAATAAAATGGAACTACTATTGAATGACAGTTTACATTAAATGATTCTGTAAAGCAAAATCAAGTTTAGTCTTTGCCCGATAACTGTAAATGATAAAACATATCAATTTCAAAGCGGAGGGGGAGGAGCAGTAAGAGGAACTGGTAAAGAGAATCATTACAGCATCTCAACATAAAAGGTTAGAAAGAGATATTTCTATTCTTGCATTCTTGTACTAGAAAGTTTTTAGCAGTCCGAGGAACTTACTTGTAGCACCTTCTCTTCCGACCCTCAACAAAACCATTCACAACAACAAATCCTCCAGCTCCCACATCCATTACGCTATATCCATATTCTTCTGTTTTGGCAAATCTGACAAATATGTAAAAAAATAAATGCTTTGAACACATATGTTTCATGATAAAGATAATACTTGGCATGGATTATATGCATGTATTTTCAACAAACTATCTATAGAAATACAAAATACCTAAAAACATATATATATATATATATATATATATATATATATATATATATATATATATATATATATATTTCAAAATTGTATCACAAAGTACAGATTAACTGTGAGGAAATATAATTTCTTTACCTCCTTGGAAAACTGTGAAAATCCACACCCAAGATAGCAACAGCTGTATTTACATTCAAAATAGCTCTCATTGCAGTCAAACATGCTAAGTGCTGTAAGAAAGGCAACATTAAATTTAATAAGGAATTCAATCAGAGAGATATAATAATGTGGCTGATTACATAATCTCACATGACAAACTGCAACATGGTCTAATAGCTAATATTTTTTATGTATCTGAAAAAGAAATAATTGCTTACACAAAACTATACAAACAATCAAACTCAAATATTATATCAATTCTCTCACATATATCTGAGAATAAAAACAAACCTTTGAATTGTTGAGAAAGGAATCCTGTAGTGGATGAGATGTACATACTAGGACTAAACCAGCAAGCAATATCTGCACTGCACTCACTTCCAGGGTATAGTTTGCCAGTACTGTAAATCCAAGTGTAGGTGGAACAACCAGTAAAAGACTATCTATAAAAAACCAAAGCCTGTAATGGGAGAAGACAAAAAAAATGTAAACACAAGTCAGAGAAGCTGAGATTCTGTGTAAAATATCCCTGGTAATATAATAGTATTACCCATTGATTTTACAAACTAGAAACTCAAGACATTAATATATTTTAACATAAATTACTATTGTATTGGATAAAGAGATGCAGAAGAAAACTACATGATTAAATACAAAATAAATTACTCTGTTAAACACCTGAACATATTCTGAGCTCTATCATATGGTCTCTGAATCTACTCAATGATGATGATGATAATGGTAATTGATGATGATGATGATGATGGTGACTGATGATGATGATGGATGATGATTGAAGATGATGGTGATGATTGATGATGATGGTGATAATGATGACTGATGATGATAATGATAATGATGATTACTGATATTGACTGATGATGATGATAATGATAATGATGATTACTGAAACTGATTGATGATGATGATGATGATTGATGGTGATGATGATGAGGAGGATTGATGATGATGATGATTGATGAGTGATGATGATGATGGATTGATGATGACTGATGATGGTAATGATGATGATGATAATGATTTTTGATGATGATTGATTGATTGATGATGATGGTGATTGATATTGATGATGATGATGATGATAATGAATATCAGAGATGCATTTAATACATCTTCGTCTGGTATGTATTTCTAACAAAGATATATTTGAAACTGGTCAAATACATCTCTTGCATTGGGAAGATATTCATTCTCATTCATACCTTTTCTACATTTGTCAACATGAATACAGTTCATGATAATGAAAGTTAGAGTGACAGTAATAGTGATAGTGCCAGTAATAGTAATAACATTAAGAGTAAGGATAATGATGACAATGAAAGTGAAAGAAAACCAAAACAAAAAGAGAAAAAAAGGAAAATGATAATGAAAATAGAAATTAAGATGTTGATAAAAATAAAAATAAGAGAGAAAATTAAAATGAAAAAAAAGAAAGAAAAAAATTATAAAATTAGTATTAATAAAATAATAATGATAACAATAACAATGATGAAAATTGCTCCAACATAATGAAACAAATTCCTTTTCCATTACTTACCATCCCATACGTCCCTTCACAAAACAAGCAGCAAGAAAAGATGCAGGAATTACAGGAAATATTGCCAATATAACATCAATAGCTGTTGAACCAGTGTGTCCCGTCACAAAAGCCTCATGGGCTTCTCGCACTGATATGGAGTCGTTCATGATTGACTGTTGAAAAAAATATCAAAGTGAGTAGGGATATACCTTAATAATATCAGTGTCAATTCTGGTTTAATTGTATTATTTTTTAGGTGGTATTCTACCTAATGACTCACTGTTACTGATCTGATGGGCAAAATTCATGCTTTTTCATAGCATATGATAGATAACAGGATATATGGACAGGGTCTAGCAAGAGCCTGACTTGAAGAATTAGGAAATTGGTTAGTTCAACCAACCTTCCCTTACATTGCAAGTCAATGGTCAGCCACATGTCAAATAATGGGATATTTTGTCAAAAAGTATTGCTTTTCTTCTACTATTACATGTTAACCATAGTTGGCTTACTTGACGTGCTGGCCAGTCATCCTAGTTTTAGATTCGAATCATATATTATTTTTCGTCTAAAAGAAGGTTGGCAGAAAATTGGCCTGTACCGTTATAATAGATATCAGCATAATCACAAATTTGAACGCTTTCCTCGTGATTTAGGGAACATTACCAGTATACTCAAGAGTGAGTCCCGTTTTGAACACTTCTATAAGATCCTTCTTATCATTTCTTAGAATGCCCGATCCCTACAGCATCTTAGTGAGCATTTGTAGTGTTATTTTTGTTGGTTCAAGAAGTTATGGTTGTTACTTAAATAATATATGCGATTACCACTCTGACCAATTTGTAATTCAACATGAAAATTGAAGCAGCATCAAATTAACATTTAAGTAACAAGATGACCATTTAGACAGTCGGCATCAAAATGTGTTTTAGACACAGTAAATATTTCAAAATAGGTTTGTTTATGTCAAGCAATATGCGAAGCCGACTCTGGCCACAGACCTACACGAACGCGAGAATCGTGTAAATAAATTTCCGTCTGGCGAATCCGGATCCGGCTGTGGCCTCGGCGAACGCCCGCGTGATGTAAACAGCTAGTCGTCGCCCGAAAAGCGCAGTGCACACGTCTAGATCTGTCCTTTGCATTTCTGTCACAAGAAACTGTTACGATGTTGGCCCACTCTATGTTGGCCAGCTCTATTTGCTCAGGCTTGAGGAATGCATTTAAGGGAAGAACTGGAGGCATTTTCGCACGATTTTTGGGTAAGAAATTAGGTTCCAAAATATTGCATAATCACGATTATATATCTTACACTGGATAATCCTGTGCAGGCTATGCATCAATTGACATATATTGAATATACTGTAGATATACACGATTCTTTTTGGTTTAAGTTACTGAAAGCGACGCAGGTTGAGATTACGGAGACGGACGCACAAAGATAGAGTGAAATAAAATGCGTAGAAGGTAGGAAAGGGTGCCTCGCTCTCAGCAACAATTACCTTTTTAAACAATTTTGTACATATTTCAGGGGTTTACAGGAGTTTGATGGTACTTATTTCCTAATTACATCTGAGTAAAACAGTTCTTTAAAAATAATGATACAGGTCAAATTCCATACAGCCATTGTTTAGACATAATAATATATGCAAATGATAGAGCGAGTGATTCTAAGAAACTTATCTTCTATGATCAACTGCAGCTCAATAATAATGAAGTTATTGGACACGTAAGTGTCCCAGAGCCCATTATGAAAAACTATGACAATATTCATATTATCAAATTAATTCTAGTGTAATGAGAACGAATCTGATGATCATTTCCATCGCAGTTACAGCCAACAATCTTAATGTGATAAGTAATGATAGCAGGGGAGGGCATGAAGTATATCTGGGAAATTACAGGGTAAAACAGGCTGAAATAAGAGGCGATTATTCAGAATAGCAGCTCATAATGGATCACGATTTTGTCATTGATAAATTTCTCTCATTCTTTAGTATAGAAATATATTGAAATTATTGCATGGAATCCCCTCCATTTGCACCAATCATACCTCTGATAACAGGGGAGGGCATGAAAAGTACTAGGGAAATTGTAGACAATATATGAATAATATTCTCAGAATCAGTCCCTATATTGTCTAATGCAGGGAGCTGTGCCCCCAGTGGATACCCTATGGGTGTGTCTGATGCACCTTAACACCTATCTCATGGGGGTCTGATGCGCCCCAGCACCCATCTCATGGGGTTCTGATGCGCACCAACACCTATATCATGGGGTTCTGATATACCCCAACACCCATTTCATGGTGGTCTGTTGCGAACTAACACCCACAATGGAACACAGTAAGTGACCAAGTCTGTCCAACACTCTCTCCTGACGCAAATACATGGAGTATTCCTTATTTTCCCCGGTGGGGGTCAGAGGGCAGCAGATCTCATGTGGGGGGTAGCACAGGGTACAGCCCCCTGTATTAGACAATATAGTGACTGATTTTGTGTATATTATTTATATTTCAACCTGGTACCCTTCATGCCCTCCCCTGCTATCTGGGCCAAGAATGTGGGAGCTTGCATGGTTCCTGCACAATTTCAATATATTTGGATACTAGAGAGTGATAAGAAATCATTGACCCAAAACATTGTCATGATCCATTATGAGCCGCTGTTCAAAAAAGTTACCAAATAAGAATTAGAACAAAAATGCATAAAAACCAGCACAAAAAATACTGAAAATCTACTAGTGAACTTAAGGACGTGCTGGCATCTTTGAAAGCCTTTTGAGCAATGTGCCAATTTTCAGGAATTCTACCCATCCAAAGCTCCCAAGACCACCACAATCTTCATACAAAATGTCCCAACCAATAAACCAACATTGCCCTACCTTGATGTATTTATACAAAGCATTCTACATATTCTCTAGTGAGCAACCTGAAACGGATGGGGGGATATAGTTTGCTCAGTCAAATACTGCATTTGGTTCTGCAAATAATTTGCATACTGAAAAGCACCTTTATATAATGAATCACCAAAATTTTCTTAGCTTCTGTTCACTGGCTGAATTGCTTGGTTTCTAATCACTTACTTTGGTATTTAGGGCACTTTGATGGGCTTAGATATCAAGCTGTAATAATTTCTAATACCTATTTCTTCTGCATAGCCACTATATTTTAACCTGTTGAATCCATTTGCATCATGGAAATCATTGCCGAAAATACAAGCAGTGGATTACAAAAGTAGGCAACACCCATGAGTGGTGACAAAGCTCTGTGCCTCCCCTTCTCAAAGTTGTTTTAGCTTTTTTTGTCATTTTTACAATGGCCATATTTGTCTTTTGATTTGCTTTATCCAGATGGTAATAGCTTATTTCCTTTGTACAGACTCCATATCATATGTCTATGTAGTAAATAACTCAGTGCAAGAAAAAGAAAATATGGAACATTTGGTTATTTGTGTTGTATGTTATTTTTTTATAATTTTCTATTTTCTGAAATACAACCTATGCTGCTGGTGACAGCAGCCAGGAATACGGTGCTCAGCATAGAAATGACATCCTTCCTGGAGACTACTCTCTTCCAGTCACAGCTTACAGACCTTACATTCCACATTCATTTATTTATGGGAATAATGCTAAAGCCCCCTTCTAAGAACCAAATGTGTCAAATCACACTCCAAGAGATTTGTGCATTTGTGGCAAGTCTTCCCTGTCACCCAGGCCTTCGCTCATGACGGCAAGTTCACGTCAACCAGCCTGCAGCCATTTTGTCTGATGATGGCATGTTCACTTAACCTGGCCCTTGACCCAGATGACATCATAAGATCAGCCTAGGATTTCAAATGCCCATAAGGAGTTATTTATTTGCCACTTTTAGCATGCATGTCAAGGGTTACCCACTTGTTTTCTTTTATCTTTAAATTTTCATTCTAGATGTCATCCATAATTTCAGTAATTAAATCATTATGCACATAATAGATTTATGATATATATTTATTACTACAGGCACTTCTCATGTTCGAAATGTAGCAGTGGGACAAGCTGAGGTTGAATCTGAACTGCGTCCCTTGTACTTAGATGCCCAGGCCACCACTCCATTAGACCCACGTGTACTAGATGCTATGTTACCTTATCTTACGCACCAATATGGAAATCCTCACTCTCGCACTCATGCCTATGGTTGGGACAGTGAGAAAGCAATGGAAAAAGCTAGACAGGTAAGGTAGAGTATTTGTAATATACCTGAATTCTTAATACATTGTCTCAGAACAAAAATAACAGGTTTTAATGTGTTCAAATCCCTATAAACTGATATTTATGTTTGCTGTACAGATGGAAATCTTTGTTTACTTATTTATATTTTTCTTTTTCATTAGCAAGTTGCTGAACTCATTGGGGCAGACAAAAAAGAAATTATATTTACATCAGGAGCCACAGAGAGTAATAACATCAGTGTCAAAGGCGTTGCCAGATTTTACAGGTCCAAGAAACGCCACGTAATCACAACTCAAACAGTAAGTTGGTATCTAAAGTGTATAGCTTTTAATAAAAGTATGTTTGTGTATGTGCATGTGTGTGCAAACATGCAAGTGAATCTGTGTCTTTCTGCATTCACACATATATTGGTTTTGTTTGGATTTTAAGATTTTCATTTTGAGATAAAGTCTTTGTTTAACCCAGAGAAGCTGGGATATCAATAATTTATGCCATGTCCACTGTGATTTTAGTTTACTAATTTTCTTACACATAGATGGCTCAGTGAGTTAATTCCTAGCCCAACCTGATCTCACCTGTTTGCCCATTTCCTTTATTTTTTTATAGAATTAATTCTTTTATATCTTTTTCCCTTGGTATTGATAATATGATTTTAATAATCCCAATGTCAGTAGTGATTATAGTAATAATACTAGCATTGAAAAATCATAAGAAAATTCAAGGATTAGGGATATATCTACTTTTTGACTGTTTAGTGACTGAGCACAAAAAAAAAAAAAAAAAAAAAAAAAACAGTGGACATTGAAATTACTTTGCATCAATGGGTTAAAGATTTCAAAATCTGTCCAATCTCCTTGTGAAGCATTAGGTGTATTTCAACAGGAACATAAATGCGTCCTAGATTCCTGCCGTGCTCTTGAAAATGAAGGCTGGGATATAACCTATCTTCCAGTACAGTCAACAGGTCTGATTTCTCTTGAAGAACTAGAAGCAGCCATCAGACCTGATACTGCACTGGTGTCTGTTATGATGGTTAATAATGAAATTGGAGTTGTTCAGCCTGTCAAGTAAGTAAAGAGGATATGCTTTGAGATAATATTGCATTAATTTATTTTTCAAGCTTGAATGGGTCTGGGCTGCAGTAAATTAATCCTTGACAAATGAGAAATTCTAAGTTATGTCCATTAGGTTATGTTATGAAATAGTAGAGGAAGTATACTGATTGAATTATGATAAAAAAAAATACTTACACTTTTATTGTCAGAGATACAGAAAAGAAAATTATGTTGTATATGAGATTATTTGTATATTTGCTTGAATCTTCATTTCTGATAAAAGTAAATGTATCTTTCAGAGAGATAGGTGCATTGTGCCGCTCTCGCAAGATATTTTTCCACACAGATGCTGCTCAGGCTGTGGGTAAGATACCCATCAGTGTGAATGAACAGAATATTGACCTAATGTCTATCAGGTAAAACATGTTTAGAAGTGTAGTGTTCGAATTCATGTCCTTTTTATTTGTCTTCCCCCATTTGTTCCCTTTTAAAACCTCTAAAAGATCCTTAAGGCCATTTTTCTTTCATCCCCATCTCCTCCCCCTTCAGAGACACTATATTAACAAAAATTTTATTTGGCCTTCTGTTTTATCATATAACTTTCATCTAGATGCTTTTATATATTATGGTTTTTGTCATTTGAGATTTCACTTATATCAATATAAAAATTATAAAACAAGGAATATTTTGCACCAATAAAATTATTGAAACATTCACATGTACTTCTTTTTCAGTGGTCACAAGATTTATGGGCCCAAGGGCATTGGTTGTCTATATGTGCGCCGCCGCCCCAGGGTACGTGTAGAGGCCTTGATGAGTGGCGGTGGACAAGAACGTGGCATGAGGTAATTGTTCCTCCTGTCATCTTACTATTTTCTATTATAGTGTTTTTTATTTTTGATTAATAGAATATACCTCTTCTCTTTTTTGACTTCATAGGACTATATTGGACAGTTATGATTTTGTCAGGAATCTGAATGTCAAATTTATACCTTTTGTTTAAATGCTCTACTACCTCATATCATATCTTAAATCATCCATGATGGGGTAAAATTTTAATAATGTTTGGCATTAGCACATGCTACTTCAAGCCTGAGCTTATGGCTAACCAACAAGACCCAGGTGCATGACATGATTAAACATGTAGGAGTTTTGATCATGAGATGATTGGACATAACCTAGTGGCAGTGAGCAAATAGTATTTTCTTCTTCTTCTTCTTCTTTTTATAACATGAATCAAGGACAGAGAACTCACCCTCCATTTCCACTGTATCTCCAGATCTGGAACTGTGCCAACCCCTCTTGTTGTTGGCTTAGGTGAAGCATGTGAAATTGCAAAAAAGGAGATGGAGTATGATTCACAACATATAAGAAAGCTGTCAGACATACTGGTTCACTCTATTACGTCAAGAGTGCCCAATGTCATCAGGAATGGTGATACAGAACACACGTACCCTGGCTGTGTAAATCTCTCCTTTGCTTTTGTGGAAGGTGAGAAAAGCATTTGAAAGAATGGAGGTAGCAGATGTTCTGTGCTAAGGATTATGCAGTATTTCTTCCAGAAAACTGTTTCTAGAATTCTGTTAATGTGTACTGTTTCATTTATTCTAGGTGAAAGTTTACTGATGGCACTGAAGGACGTGGCACTCTCCTCTGGGTCGGCTTGCACTAGTGCCTCTCTGGAGCCTTCATATGTTTTAAGGGCCATTGGAACAGAGGAGGACCTGGCCCACTCATCCATTCGGTTTGGCATAGGACGATTTACCACAGAGAAAGAAGTTCAATACACAGCTGATAAGTGTGTGGAGCATGTGAAAAGACTAAGAGAAATGAGGTGAGTAGTATGATATTTCAGGATATATATATTGCCTTTTGGTATGTGCAATTGGCTTCTTTTTCTTGAAGGTGTTTTTATATTATCTGAATCTTTTAAGTGAATGGGATTTATACTGGCAAAAGATGAATACATTTGATAGCTTATTCAGTACAGTTTTGGATCATTTAAAAGGAAATTTCTATTTCTGTAGCAAGCAGAATTAGGTTTTATATGAGTTTTTAGGTAGTGTGAATGGAAAATCTTGATATAGAATAATAGCTTTGACATATATATTGTAAAAGAGGAAGACTTCGGTTAGAAAGCAAAATTATGTTGTTTTGTAAAGTATTGAAACTTATTCCTATAAACATTAATTTATATTTTTTGTGCACCTTTACAGTCCTCTGTGGGAAATGGTTCAAGAAGGCATCGATCTGAAGAGCATCCAGTGGTCACAGCATTAGCACACATAACAAAAGTGTTTGCTTGTAACCAGTTGTACTATAGCTGTTTATTGTTTTTGAGATCTAAATGAAAATTAAGATTGTAAATTGTGTGCGTGTGTGTGTGTGTTTGTGCATGCGTGCATGCGTGTGTGTGCACACGCATGCATGTGTGTGTGTGTCTGTATGTGTGTGCGTGTGCGTGTGCGTGTGCATGTGCACACACACGCACGTGATTACTGTACATTTAGATACTATGTTTATATATTTTACCAAGACATTAAAAATTCATTTGTGAAGATCACACAGGCCTGTATTCACTCTAGTATGCATATTATATCTATTATCTTTGCTATTGTTTGACTGTTTATTGATTATACATTAACCCAATGGACCCGGATGCTTTCCTACCATCAAGTGGCCCAAAATTGGGCATTAGGCTTAACCCCTTATGAACTGGTACAGCTATAGCCATCATGACATCATGATGTATGAGGTAAATATGCATCATGACTTGCTTTAATGAGCAAGTTAGTGGGCCAGTTGTACATAGCACACACCCTGCCAAAAAGGCTATACTGTCGTGTAATGATTACTTCTCAGAAAATTCTGGCCCTGTCATGATAGGATTTAGTGAATGGCCACTCTGACAGGTGTGCGGCTTATAGGCCAGGCGCATGTGAACACTTGTGCACAGTAACATGACCCCATGCCTCCCCTTTGCAATGTTATTTTGTTTTTGTTTTTACATAAGCATTTTTAGCTTTTATGCCATTTTCCTGTCTATATTTGTGACATGATTTGCTTTATTGAGATGATAATACACTATTTTCCTCATACAGACTCCACTTCATTGCTCTAGGTAGTCCATAACCCTGTGCAATAATAATAACTATAAATAACAATTTGTTATTTGAGTAATTTTGAAATGTTTTTTGGGTAATATTAAATTTTCTGTAATACAACCTGTGCCACTGGTCATGGCGGGCAGGAACAGGATCCTGAGTATGTAAATTGTGTCCCCCCTGGAGCTGGTGCTCTTCCAGTCAAGGCTCAGAGACATTTCATTCAACACTCGTTTATCAATGGGAATAATGCAAGAACCCCTTCCTAAGCACCAAATGAGTCTAATCACCTTCCAAGAGTTTTGAGTCTTCTCCATCTACCTAGCCTGCAGGCAAAATGCTCACACCTGCAAGTTCGTGTCACCCCAGCCTGCAGCCAAATTTTCCTATGATGGCATGTTCACATCACCCTCCCCCAAGCCATATTTTTTCATGACATGATGGTCACATCATCTGGGTCATAGATGTTAATGTTGACAACCAAATTTTTATAGAGTTACTCAGTATTTTGTTCCATGGTGTTATAAATCTCTAACTCATACTGCAATAAAAAAGTTATATAGTAATAGATTTGATCTTTTAGTACTATTTATTGTATAGACACTGTATATAACATCTTTGGTTTGTTGTAATTCAAAAACCTTTTATAAATGTGTGTGCACTGTAAGTTCAGCCTTTTCTATATGCCTGCAAACTTAGTTGTTCATCTTTTTCACTGAATTACAGCAGCTGCAGGAAGCTAGATAGGAAGCATGTCAAAGAGGTTTCTCTCATACTCCATTCTCTAGTAATGTCGCTTGCTCAGCCCCTCCTCATCCCTTCCAAGATGTTCCTACACCCTCCCCTATACCTACTTACTTCCTCAATTCCACTTCTCCATCCTATCTTCCCCAGTCAAATTCTTTTGCCACTCTAAATCCAGACACTCCAATCTCTACTACAGCCCTAACACCTTCCCCTCTCCCTCCCCACACTACCCACAGTAAACAGTCTAAACGTTCCACCCCTTCTCCTACTACACACTCACCTCCACCTACCTTTGCCTTTACTCCTCAGACACCAGTCTCCCTTTTTCCCTCCTCATAAGAAACCTTTGTCTCACAAAACTCTCCAACCAACTCCACTACAGAAACTATGGAAGATATTCAAAACTATCTGCTCGAGTCACAAAGTGACACCGGAGAAACCCTCATCCATCCTCAGATTCCACAACTCCTGCTCCCTCCACACCCAAAGTGACTGCCAATATCCATCTTCCCAATATCCATCCTCCTCCTACTCATATTCCCCCTACACCCCTTTTTCCTGCTCCCTCCCAACATAACCCATCCCCCTCAGCTCCAACTACACCTACATTAACCTTCCCTCCATCCATTCTGTCCCTTCCACTCCCTCCAGAATATGTCACAACTATCCCTTCCCCAGATTCTCCACCTCCTGATACCCCTTCCCCTTCAAATTCTCCAAAACGTACTGTAACCATTATCACTTGTAGATCAACTAAGTCATAGCTCTCCTGCATTGGAATATTCGTGGTTTCCGTTCTCATAGACCTGACCTTCGTCTTATCTTTTCTTATTATTATCCATCCATTATCTGCCGCCAAGAAACTTTTCTTACACATCCTCGTATTCCAATTCCAAACTACCATTTTGTCTCTTCCTCACACTCCCTTTATGTCTCGTCAATACTCATCTATCAGAAAACACCTTTTGTCATACTTCCCTTTCAAACCACTGTCCCATGCACAATTATTCGCATCTTTCTTTGCCATTGGGTCACAGTTATTTCAGTCTACTCTTCCCACCCCAGTGACTTTGTTAACTTTGAAACTCTAATTTCCCAACTCCAACCAGCTTTCCTAGTAGTTGGTTATTTCAACTACCACCACTCTTTATGGGGTGATTCTATCACCACCTCCCAAGGCCAATCTCAGAACGCTTCCTCTCCACAAATAAGCTAATTATTCTTAATTTAGATCGCCCCACACAATTTGACATGCGCACGCAATCCATTTCATGTCTTGATCTCTCTCTATGCTCCCCCCCCAATCCCTTGCCCGTTGTTGTTGTGGGGGGGCTCATGAGACAGAGACTGGGACCCAATGGAGGGGATCTCCCCCGCCTTATATCTCAGCCCATGCCTCAACTAATTTTGCACGGTCTTTTCTCCTTCTTTCTTTCTAACATCTTCCCCAACCCTTCCCCTATCTAATTCCTAAGA
The DNA here is from genome assembly GCF_042767895.1 of Penaeus vannamei. NCBI lineage: Eukaryota > Metazoa > Arthropoda > Malacostraca > Decapoda > Penaeidae > Penaeus > Penaeus vannamei. The sequence goes on along the minus strand of NC_091550.1, from coordinate 23,579,872 downwards.
TGTAAGAGCTGTGTTGAATGGATGAAAGGCTGACCTGGTGCCAGTCATGAACATCCTCAGGGAACCATGGGTACGGTATTCCTTGGTAAATCATTTAGCCCTTACCCCTTATGGGGACCCTGAGGAGTGGACCTTTTTACCTTCCCTGCATATGTCAGGCTTACCATGGCCAGTAATGAAAATTTTGTACCCTTAGGGGCACTGAGGCTTGCCCCTTTATCAACTAGCCTCTCTGAAACTAACTCCTCTAGTTTACCGACCCCTGACTCCCCTTTGACCACGGCTCAGAACACTAATAGCACACCTCTCTTCTCTACACATACTACCAACTTACCCCATTCTGAATCATCTACCCAGGTACCAACTCAACCCTTAGAAGATATCCCATCCTCACTCCCAACATCATCCAGCCCACTTCCTGAACAATCATCACATTCTACTCCCTCCTCCCTTATTTCAACTCTTCAACCTCATCGTCCACATCTCAATACAACCTCACATCACAGCACTCCCTCCTCCTCCCGCCCTCATGCCTCTACAATTCCCTCTTCCTCAAACTTTTTAAATAATCTATTTAGACCGGCTAAATGGGACCGATTCATTATAGTTCCCCCCAACAGCCCCTCACTCAGATAATACCCTACTCTTTCAACATTGCCTCCAAAAACAAGTTGGCAAAGTTTTCTTCGGCAGCCACCCTGATCGCTCACGCGTAATCACAGTTACATCTGAGACTCATGCCAAAGCACTATCTATCCAGGTTGACCTCACTTGCAAACCTATACCTGTTCTACCTCACCCCTCCCTTAATACCCCCCCAATCCCTTGCTCGTTGTTGTCGTGAGGGGGCTTAGGAGACGAAGACTGAGACCCAATATAGGGATCTCCCCTGCCTAGGGCCTCAGCCCTCGACTCAACTAATTTTGCATGGTCTTTTTTTTTTTTTTTTTTTTTTTTTTCCTCCAGCTTTTGTTTCCGTCTCTTCATCCCCTTCTGCTATCTACTTCCTAAGGTGTGAGAGCCGTGCTGAGAGGATGAAAGGCTGACCTAGTGCCAGTCCTGAACGGCCTGCGGGAACTATGGGCACGGTACTCCTGACTAATCTAGCCCTTACCTTCAGTAGCGAAAGGAGGTGGACCGAATAGGCCTATTTACATAATCCAGGTTCCCCATGACCAGTAATGAGAATGTAATCCCTTTATTAGAGGCTATGAGGCTAGCCCCTTTATCAAATAGCCCCAACCCAGGCTCTCCTTTGACCACGGCTCCGAACACTGAAACTACTGCCCACTCCTCAATGCCTACTAGTGCATTACCCACCCAAGCAGAGAATCAATCTACAGAAGACATTCCTACCCACCCAACTTCCTCAAATTCAACTCCACCCCTGCAACCTTCATCAAACAACCAATCCTCCCTTATTACTACCTTGCAACCTTATTCTCCATCATTCCGTAATACTCCCTCTTCCACACGTCCCCGACTATCCACCACCACCAACCCTACAGATATCTTAAATACTCTGTTTAGCCCAGCTAAATGGGACCGATTTTTCGTGATCCCTGCTACAGCTCTTTACTCAGGCAACACTCTTCTCTTTCAACAATGCCTCCAAAAACAAGTAGGTAGAGTCCCTTTCTATACCAGACACTATCGCTCCCGTCTGGTAACAGTCAGATCAGAAACTGAATCTATAGCACTGTCAAATTTAACTGATCATTCTGGCAACCCCATTCCTGCAGAACCTCCTCCAACCCTTAATACCTGTACCGGAACTGTCTCTCTCTCCCCAGTAAACTGCCCAGTCGATACCAAAGATTGGTCAGACTGTGGAGAAGACTTATTAGGATGCCTCAAAGACCAAGATGTGAAATCAGTACATTGCTACACCATTCCTCCTAAAGGTCAACGAAAGAATCCAACCAATATTGCCAAAATTACCTTCTGTACACATGACCTTCCCTTACGTATCTACATTGGTGGACAATCCCTCCCTGTTCGACCATACCAACCCCCTCCACGTCAATGTCAAAACTGTTGGCGCTTTGGACATCCTGCCAAACATTGCCGTTCCACAGACCGATGCCCCATATGTGCCCAACCTGGTCATAATCGATCAAACTGCTCAGCACAAAAACGAACATGTGCTAACTGCGGCGGCCCCCATAATGTATTTTATAGAGGCTGTCCCACTTACAAATTTGAATCTGAGGTAGCAACTCTCAGATACAAAAATGGTCTCACTTTACGTGAAGCCAGACAGGAAGCACGTCGACAAGGTTTCTCTCATACTCCATATTCTAGCAACATCGTCCGCTTAGCCCTTCCCCCTCCACCCAAAAATGTCCCCATTTCCACTTCTACATTCTACATCCCTCAGACCAATTCTTTTGCCACTCTAAACCCAGACACCCCAATCTCAACCACAGCTCCTATCTCAGCTACAACCCCAACACCAACCCCTCTCCCTCCCCGCACTACCCGCAGTAGACAGACTAAACGTTCTAACCCTTCTTCCCCTACAGCACAATCACCTCCACCTACCTATACCTTTGTTCCTGAGACACCAGTCTCCTCTTCCTCCCCTCATAAGAAAACCTTTATTCCACAAAACTCTCCAACCAATTCCATTGCAGAAACAATTACCTTCTCACAAAACTCTCCAACAAACTCCACTGCAGAAACAATGGATGACATTCAAAGCTATATGCTTGAGACACAAAATCCCATAACTCATGCTCCTTCCACACTTGAAGTGGTTGCCGATATTCATAACCCTCCTACTAATATTTCCCCTACACCCCTTCCTCCTACTCCCTCCCAACACAACCTAACACCCTCAATCCCAACCACCACTGATATCCATCCTCCCAATACCCATCCTCCTGATATGCATCCCCCTCTTACTCACAGCACCCCTACACCCTTTCCTCCTAATCCCTCCCAAGACAACACATCCCCTTCAACTCCAACTATCCATCCTTCTGATATTCATCCTCCTAACACTAACACTCCCCACACATCTACTCCCTCCCAACACAACCCACCCCCTTCAACCCCAACTATAGGCACATTCTCCCTCCCTCCATCCCCTCTATCCTTTGCACTCCCTCCAGGATACACACGAGAATCACTCATGGCACAACAATGCCCTTCTCCAGACTCCCTACCTCCTAATATCCCACCTTTACACCCCCTAGCTCCTTCCCCTTCAAATTCCCCAACACGTAAATGTGTTATCATTCATAAATCAACTAGGATATAGCTCTCCTACATTGGAATATTCGCGGTTTCCGCTCTCATAGATCAGACCTACGTTATATCCTTGCTTCTTATAATCCATCTATTATCTGCCTCCAAGTTTAATACAGCACGTACCTCTGCTTTTCCACACCTATCCTCCCTTCACCGACCTCCCAACATATCAGACATCCTTACAGAATCTCACAGCTTCTGCCTCAACAACCTGTTCTCCTTCCTCAGACACATAAATATCCTTCACTTGATCTAACTCCCTTACCTAAACCACCATAATCTTTTCCCTCATCCTCAACCTCTCAACACTATTCTAGATAGTTGACACATAACAACTGTCACCTGACATCCCTCTTTACTATACTTTCCTATAGTGCTATATGACCTTAGATGTCTAGCACATTTATCTTAACCATTAACCATTTAACCTCCCTTCATACATGTACTGGAACTGTTTCCCTTTCCGACGGCAAAGAACTCCCGACAATCTTGCCTTGCTGAGGGAAGCTGTTGCGGATGCCGAGGAAACTGCCAACAGAGTAAGGCAGGAAAAGTGGTTGTAATGGTGCCAGACTTTTGGACACCAGGCCACCCTTGCAGAGTTGTGGAAACGGATCAGGCAAGCGACAAGCCGCCAAGCCCCGAAATGCACTCATCATGACCCACAGTCAGAGGCTAACAGACTGGTGCTTGAGTTCTCAGCTAGAACCAGCAACAATAACCTGCCTCCAGTGCTGAGGGATAAACAACAAAACTTAAATCCAGGTAAGCTTGCTCTCTTCAGAGACAAGGCACTTGAATCCGATGACACTGGTGCCTTGTTCTCTCTTCAGGAATTAAGAAAGTCATATAAAACTAGCTCTGGATCACCCCATCATTGCGCACTTAGGTCTGGCAGGAGAGCTTGCATTCTTGAAGCTCATCAACAAATCCTGGCAAACCGCCATGGTGCCCCAGAGCTGGAAACAAGCCACAATAGTTTCCATCCCTAAACCAAAGGAGCCTGGCAAATACCGTTCCATCTCTTTTCTTAGCTGCCTGGAAAAACAGCTGAGAAGATGGTACTCAACAGGCTCCGATGGAAGACGGGACCCCCTCATGAACACCTACAGGGGTTCACAAGGGGTAAGAGCACAGCACACAGTATTTCCACACTCCTAAGCATAATATGCACAATAGGTCTTCCTAGACCTGGAGAAGGCTTTTGAATTGGCAAGCCCCCTTGCCATTCAGGAGACCCTAATCCACAATGGAGTCAAAGGCACTCTTGGCCTGGATAGCTATTTTAAAAATAGGTCAGCAAATGTCAGATTTCAAGGTCACCTCTCACAGCACATGCCGCTTGAGAATGGAATACCTCAGGGTGGGGATCTCAGTCCAGCCCTTTTCAACACCCTCATGTCCAACATACTCGACATTCACCTGCCAGGATGCAAGATCATCACCTATGCTGATGACCTGGCAATCGCTGCCTAACTAGAGCTCAGGGTTGTCTGAACCTGGTGTCTGAAGAGTGTTGTAGGACGGGTCTAAAAATATCGGCAGCAAAATCAAAAGCTATGGCTCTGAGAACTAATGTCAGAAACAAAAAACTCACTGTTCAGGGTATGGATCTATAATGGGTAAAGGGCTACCTATACCTAGGTGTATGGATAGGACACACACTCACTTTCAAAAAGGAGATCCAATACCTGCTTGACCGAACCAAAGAAAAACTCAGTCATGAAAGTCATAACAGGGAAACACATAAGAGCAGGACACAAAGTACTAAGATCTTTCTATGTACATGTTGTCCGTCTTATTATTGACTATGCATCTGTCGCCCTTATTGCTTCCAGCACAACATTAAAAGAAATACTGGAAACAATACAAAATGAAGCTGCCAGGATCATTCTGGGTGCGTCCAGATGGACAAAGGTCATCAACCTCCTCATGGAAGCTGAATTATCGTCCCTGGACACCCGAATCGATCTAATGGCAGCACAGTTTTTCTCCTAGGTCTTGCAGGCACCCAGAAACTCAAGGCAAAGTGTTCTCAGACGCCTACAAGACTATCAGTTTTTGCGGACAACTCTTGGCTCACACACACAGCCAGAGTATTGATACGCTTTCAGCTAAAAGAATCACTACTTGCCAAGGGCATGGACTCCCCACGAAACGAAATGATCGAATTCTCAATCCTAAACCTAACGAGAAAAGATCAATATTCCATGCCTAGCCTTAAGGCACAAGCCAAAAGGATCATTGATCGAATAACTCCTCCGGGTAGCATAACATATTACACGGACGGATCCGTGGATCCCATAAACCACACTGCAGACGTCGGCTTCGCAACAAGGGATACCACAGCATCCATTAGGGTCACTGACAATGCCTCAACGCTCCAAGCTGAAACGGTTGCGATCATGGAAACCCTGACACACGCGTCCCTAAGGACAGGACACGTTGTCATTCACACAGATTCTAGAGCAACTATTGACAGTTTACATAGCATGCCCCAAGACAACATCTACCTCCTGACAACTGTACTAACCATAGCCCAAAGAAGTCTCAGTCAGGTTAGAAGAATTATCCTTAACTGGGTCCCAAGCCACATTGACATTCAAGGGAATAAGCTTGCTGATAAACTAGCCGAAAAGGGCAGGGGTATGCCCCCATCCTCCATGATCGTTAAACCTAGCCGAAGGGGACTAAGCTGCAGCTTGTTCGGTCCTCCGGGGAGCACATAGAGAAAATATTACAAATTCGCCCGCTGCTAAGTGGTACTCAGATGCTTCAGGCTGAGCCACTGGCCCTTCCACCAAATACAAAAAGAGGTACCGAAGTCATGTTACACAGACTAAGACTAGGTTACCCATGCGCTTGGCAAATTATTGATGATGAGACTGCCAGGTTATGCAAACACTGCGGCGAGTCTAACGCCACCCTGTTACATTACTTGCAGAATTGTGAACACATAATTTTTAATTAAGACAGGGACCACCCACCACAGCTGCCGGGCTGGTAAAAAGGGTTTGCCACATGCTTACTCTGTGGCAGCTGGTCGCTTGCTCGCAATTCAGCCACTACGATAAGCATGCAGTTCAAAGAAAACACATGAGTTAACTAGAAATAGTTGACAAAGGCCGGGCCACTCCAGAGAAAAGGCCCGGGCGAAGCATGACTTCGCAAATCTAACTGAACTGAACTGTTTCCCTCCTTAATTGATTGCCCTGTCTACGGAAAAGACTGGACAGACTGTGAATACGACTTGCTTGATTGCCTAACTGAATATGATGCTGAATCAGTACAATGCTACTCTATTCCCCCCAGAGGCAATCGTGTCCAACATCATGTTGCCAAGATTACCTTTCGTAGACACAACCTTCCCCATAAAGTATATATAGGAGTGGTTTCTTGTCCCGTTAGACCATATCAACCCCCACCCTGTCAATGTCAGAAATCCTGTCGTTCTGGCCACCCTGCAAAGCACTGTTGGTCCCACTGTGTGCTCAACCAGGTCAGGAGCGTGCAAAATGCCCTGCACAATCACGTACATGTGCTAATTGTGGTGGACCTCATAATGTATTTTATAGAGGCTGCACTGATTACAAATTTTCGAGTGAAGTAGCAACTCTCAGATTCAAACTAGGACTCACTCTACGAGAGGCTAGACAAAAAGCACGACGAAGAGGTTTTTCAATCACTACTTACTCCAGTACCTTACATCAGTCCACTCCCATCCACTCTACCCAAGTGGTCTATACATCTACAGCACCACTTTCCCCTGCTCCTCAACTTTCCATCTCTAATTCTCATATCTCCCAGTCAAATCCTTTTTCCATCCTAAATCCAGACACTAATAACCTTCTCCCATGCCTCTTCCTACTTCACACCTTGCCTATCACAGCAGATAACCCAAATGCCCCACCCCATCTTCTCCTACCAGATCCCATCCCACACCTACACCCTCAGATTCTCAGATACCGATCTCCTCTTCACCTGCCCATAAAAGATCCTTTTTTTCCCAAACCTCTCCACTCAAATCCCCCCAGAAACCCTTGAGGATATAAGAAACTTTCTATGTATAACACGAGAGAAAGTTATTCTCAACCATCCATCAATATCTCTACCCAGATTCCGGCTGCATTCACAGTGACTGCTGAAATCCATCCTCCCCCTCCTGACATACCCCCTTCCCCTCTTCCTCCCACACCTTCCCAACACACCCTATCCACTCCCCCACCCGTACCCAAACAAAAAATCCTTCCTTCTCTACTATCTCTACCACTTCCTTCTGGATGCACACGTGAATCCCTTCTAGCACAATGTCCTTCCCCAGATCCCACCTTTCTTGATGAACCTCCAGATACTATATCTTCACATTCTCCCCCTGATCCCTCCTCCCATGAAGATTCTCTTGATACTACACTACCACCTCCATCCCCTGACCTCATACTTCACCCCCTAGACACCCCTCCTCTAACCTCTCAGGCATACATTGCCACCCATAATAGCTGTTGAATGACCCGCAATGGCTCTGCTGCAGTGGAACATTAGAGGCTTTCGTTCATACAGACCTGACCTCTGCCATTTTCTCTCTTCTTACAATCCATCTATTGTTTGCCTCCAAGAAACCTTCCTCGCACATATTCCAGCACCAATTCCCAACTACCATTTTGTGTCACCCCCTCCTTCTGTATTTGTTTCTTCCATACTTCTCCATCATAAAACACCATATATCATACCTCCTTTACAAAGCACCATACCTTGCACAGTTATCCGCATTTCCCTCCGCTTCTGGATCACAATCATTTCAGTCTACTTCTCTCCTTCCCTCCCTATTGACTTTTTAGAATTTGAGACCTTACTTCCTAACTCTAATCACCTTTCTTAATAGTTAGAGACTTTAACTGTCGCCATACCCTCTGGGGTGACTATTATTAATACCAGGGGTCGCTTCTTAGAACAATTTCTAGCTAAAACTGACCTTATCCTCCTAAATTCCAACAGTCCCACTCACTTCGACATACACACTCAATCCTTTTCAAGCCTAGTTACTCTCTTTGCTCTCCTACCCTTCATATAGACTTCCACTGGCCTGTCCCAAACAATTCCCAAACTAGTGATCACTTCCCAATTCTTCTTCAACATCCTATATCCCACTCCCAAACCCTCCTCGCTGGTGCTTTGACAGAGCAGACTGGAATACCTTTATTTCTCTCTCTATTCTTGAACTTCCTCCATCATCCTTCTCTACCACCTCAGAAATGCTCCAATACTTCACAACTAACGTTCTAAATACAGCCTATATAACCATCCCTCGAACCTCCCAACCTCAAAATGTGTTCCATAGTGGAACCTTGAATGTACGAAAGTGCACTGAAGCGCGCAGCTTGGAATAGCTGCCGACACGAGAGAGTCACTCCCAGTCAACTAACAAAGCATCAGCCCACTTTCGCCGTAACTCCATGACAAAAAGCTGCCAAAACTATGTATCCTCCACAACATCTTCCAAACCAATCTCTGCAGTCTGGCAGTAGATCCATAATTTATCCGGAGAACATCCTCCTCATCCTGCCCCCGTCCTCCATATTCATAAAAACTTCATTTCTGACCCTCCTCAAGTAGCTACTGAACTTGGTGCCTTTTTTAGCTGTCAGTAGTGGCTCTCGATTTTCTCCTCATTTCTCTTTCTTAGTCAGACAAAGAACGCACTCATATCTCCTCCCTGCCATCCACATAACCTTACAATGCACCCTTTTCTTCTGAGATCTATAATGCACTTCAGTCATGCCGCAACACCCATGAAGGCCCAGACGGTATACATTACCGTATGCTACGATACCTTTCTCCTACTTCCTTATCCTTCCTTCTTTCAATATTGAATAACATATGGACGATGGAAACTTTCCTCCCCACTGGAGAGAAGCCATAGTACTACCTTTCCCGAAACCTAACAAAACAGGTACTCCCCGAGACTACCGCCCCATAGCCCTTACATGCTGCCTATGCAAATTAATGGAAAGGATGATAAATTTCAGATTAATGTGGTACCTAGAATCATTTCACCAAATCAATTCGGATTTCGTCGTGGCAAAAGCACAGCTGACCCACTGGCCTATGTAGAAACATTAATCACATCAGCATTTGCATGCCATGAGTCAGTATTAGCTGTCTTTTTCGATTTCGAAAAAACATATGATACTACTTGGCGGCACCATATACTACGACAGCTATCTCTCCACGGAATACGTATAAACATGGATGTTTTTATAAAATCCTTCCTCTCTGACCGTATCTTCCGTGTCAGATTTGCCTCTTCCACTTCCCCCTTTTCCTCAATTTGAAGGTGTCCTACAAGGCTGTGTACTGAGCACCACACTGTTCCTCATACCTGTAAACAGATTGGTTTCCGCTTTACCACCAAGAATCCGTTCATCACTGTATGTAGATGATCTAGCCATCTTCGCCTCTGGCCCTTCCTTAAAAGTCCTCCATCAACTTATCCAATCGTTAATAACATCAATCTCTTCCTCGACTACCAACCATGGCTTTCGTTTCTCTACCTCTAAAACTTTCTCCATCCTTTTCTCTTGTTCATGTATATGCTCCCAACCTCCACTCCTTTATAATACCCCTATCCAATCCCGATCTTCCGGCAAGTTTGACTCCAAGTTATCTTGGCGAGATCATATCCTTTCCATTAAAGAAAAAGCCCGCCATCGCCTCCAACTACTACAAACCCTCTCCCACTTATCCTGCGCTCTTCTATCCCTAGGAAGCTATGCTCGCTTTCACCAATTTTCTCTCTCCAAGCCAACTGTCCCTCAACCACTTTATCGTATCTTCTCTTCCTCTCCACGTTTATCTGTCCCTTTCCCTGTTCGTATGGGCGTTCTTCTTTCTCGTTCATCTTTTCCTCATCTCCGGATTCTTCCTCTTTTTACCTAAATCTTCCCTCCCTGGCTAATACCTACCTCTTGTAATTGCTCTGCTATATTCCATGACTTACCAAAGTCAAATATTCCACCTTCTGTCCTCCTCACACATTTCCTTGCACATATCTCTAGCCACTCCTCCAGTACTCATGTCTACACCAACGGCTCTAAATCCACCTCAGGTCCTGCTTTTGCCGTAGTCATACAGTTTTCCTCAACCACTTGAATCGAGTGTCCTTACAACAGAAATATATGCTATCCTCTTTGCACTATTAAGTATGTCTTCTATCTCTTCCTCATCCTTCACCATCTTCACGGACTCACGCAACTCAATATTACTCATAAAATCCATTCACCCTACCAGCCCCATAGTCCATAAAATCCAAGATCAGCTGTGCTACCTGCCTACACGACAGAAAGCCGTAAATTTTTGCTGGATACCCAGCCATGTCGGGATTCCCGGCAACGAAAAAGCAGAGAACTTGGCATCATTCGGTAACTCGGTCCTAAGAGTTGCCTATACAGCCATTCCTTGAACCTAAAGACCTTTTACCTCCAAGTGTGTTCCATGGTGGAATTCTGATTGCACCAAAGCTCTTCACTTAAAACGTGCAGCTTGGTACTGTTATTGCTACAAACGAGGCACCCCTCACCAGCGATCAGCCCTTATCTCCTTTAAAAGAGCATCTGCCTGTCTCATCATACAATCCGAAACAGTAAACCAAATAGCTGGCGAAATTATGTTTCCCCAATTACATCTACATCTATTTCAGCTGTTTTGCACCGGTTCCATCAGGTAAATATTCCCCCCATCCAGCCCCCGTCTCCATATTCGAGATACTCTCATCTCTGATCCTATCCAAGTCGCTAATGAATTGGGCGACTATTTCAGCCAGGTCAGTAGTGGCTCTCACCTTTCCCCACATTTTTCTTCCATTAAGACTATCAGGGAAAGAACGCCCATCAGCTTCACCCTATCCTCTGCTGAGTCTTATAATGCTTTGTTCTTCCTCTGAACTCAATACTGCCTTACAGTCGTGCCGCAACACTCATGTAGGCCCTGACGGTATTCACTATCGTATGCTTCGACACCTCCCATCTTCCTCTATATCCTTCCTATTAACTATCTTCAACCCTTCTTGAAACCCAATAAATCGGATACCCTCCCTCAAGATACATCGCTCTAACTAGGTTCTTATTAATGTTTAATATTTGAAAATAAATGAGCTAGACATCAAAGGTCATATAGCTCTATGGTAAAATATTGCGTCGGAAATAGCAAAGGACAGTTAGAGATTATAAAATGTGTTGGATGACAAAGGTTTCAGAGCGTTATAGGATAGTATGCTAGTGAAAAGGGAAAAAAGGGGGAGCAAGTGAACTACGAGCAGAAAATAGTAGAAAGGGGAGGGTTAAGGGGGTAGGGCGATTGAAAGAAATATAGTGAATCTCTCACTGGGGAAGGTATAGGAAAAATGTTCAAGGAATAATAGAACTGAGTGAATTGCAGTGTATCTGTGACTGGGGAAGGAGTAGGGACATTGATCAAGGAAAACAGAGGTGGCTGTTGGAGAAGCAGGAGAAGAATCCAGGGATTAAGAAAGGGAGACTGGGGAAGGTGGTGAAGCATCAGGAAATACGGGAAAGAGGATGAATATCTGCAAAAACTTTAAATGTATCAGGAGTAGGAACAGACGGATTGGGGGGGGGGGGGATGAGAGAGCGGAGTGTTTTCTTGGGTCATCTTTAGGAAGTTTTGAATGTCTCCAAGGGTTTCTGGAGGGGAATTAGGTATAGAGGACTGAGAAACAAAGGTTCTCTTATAAGGAGAAGGGGAGATAGATATCTAAGGAACAGATGAAAAGGAAGATGTAGGAGAGAATGCCTGGTACGACAACTAAAGTGAGGAGGTGGGGTAGGTATCGGGGAAGTGGTAGAGATGGGAGTATCTGGATTTACGATGGAAAATGGTGGAAAGGGTGAGTAGACATAGGATGTAGGTTCAGGGTACAGGGGAAAGATATCTGGGGAGATGCAGAAACATCTTGTGTAGATGGTGGGGGAGCAGAGCGTAGGACTGTTTTGGAATAAGTGGAGAGAGAAAAACCTTGTCGTTGTGCTTCCTGTGTGGTCTCAAGTAAAGTGAAACCTGGTTTAAGGGGAGCGTGTCCTTTTTTTCGGCGTTTTTCACCAATTTTGCCGAAATCGAGTTTTGTGCATTTTCAAGGAGTTTCAGGGTCTCCGATTCTCCCCTGAAAATTTCAAGGCCCAAACGCTGTTTTTTAGGTGGTAGCAGCCAAACTGTTAGAAAATCCAGTGCCGGAACAATATCCACGGCGATAAACAAAAGATCTATATATCCTTACATACCTTATATATATACTATTACACCGCCCTGTAATAACATTTCGTCTATTCATGGGAGTCTGAGTGTGAAAATTGGCCACGTGGCCCTGTAGAGTTAAACACCAGTGATCCGCAGATACAAAGACACGTGTGCCATGGTCCACGACGCCTGGCCGCGCTGAGAAAAGGACGCGTATAATACCCGTCCGGCTGGAGAACGGTTATTTCTTTGACCAATATTATACGTTGTATAACCCCATTCGTGCAACAATAATAGGTAAATAATAGATAATTATATCATATACAAGTATTTCGTACATGACTTGTCCTGTAAAATGTATAAATAATGAAAAGGAAAGATCGCAATTATTAGGTCCTTCACATTTTTACACATAGCACACATATTTTCAGTCCGATTTTAAGATTTTAAGTATTATGGCTCGTTTTGTAGCTGAATGATAGATCTATTACATGCTGCAATAAGGAATTGCTGTAATTTCATGTGCTTCTTATAAAAGTGACACATATTTTCAAAATTTCCTATTAGGGTGTTTTAACAGTCACCGGAAAATATTCACCAAAAAAATAAGTAAGGTCTACTTCTCAAAATGGCTTCTGCATATTATAACAGAAGGAATCAGAATGTCTGCATGATTTTTTTTTTTTTTTTTAGGGGGGGGGGATTTATGAGAGATTTTATAAAATGGTCAATGTAGGCCTATAGACCCCCCCAGATCACTGCCACCACTCTACACTATACGTGCTGGCAATGCCCGAAAGGCTTCGGAATGCAGGTACACGATAAACAATTATGGTATAGGAAGATTATGCTTCTCCCTTTCATTTTTCATATAAAAAATGATGAAAAGATAAAAAAAAAAAAAAAAAAAACTTAACGACCGTTATCTTGGAAGTATACTTATTTGCGCAGAAATGCCGTTCCAGAGGCAAATTTAGTCCAAAATAAACGTATTATGGCTCATTCTGAAGATAAATAAAATATTTAGGGAATGTAGGAAGTGGATTTTTCGATTTTTTTCCCTGTGCTTCTTGTAAAATATATATAAATATATATATATATATATATATATATATATATATATATATATATATATATATATATATACATATATATATATATATATATATATATATATATATTTATATATATATTTATATATATATTTATATATATATTTATATATATATATTTATATATATATATATATGTGTGTGTGTATATATATATATATATATATATATATATATATATATATATATATATATATATATATATATATATATATATAACTTTTTCGGCTCGGTATTTTTTTTTCTAAAAAAAATAATAATAATAATAATAAAATAAAGTCGAAATCGAAAAAAGTGCTTCCTACATTCCCTATGAGAGGGATGATTCTATAAAATAAAACGATCAGAATGACCTTTTTTTTAATATTCTGCTTTGGTCAAATTTCTAAATTATTATTTGGTGATTTTTTTTTTTTTTTTTGACAATAAATCAAAAACAGTTCAGCTGATTTCGAAAAAATATATATATATACCACAGAGATCAGGCAAGGTCCAGATAAAAGGGTGTGAGTTTCATCTCTGTGGTACATTTTTTTTCGAATTCGCTCAAACAGTGTTTGAATTACAGTCAAAAAATAAAAAAATCACCAAAAAAGAAAAAAAATACATTTTTCAAACAAAGAAAAATATTAGGGAAAAATTGCAGTCTTTCTAATTGTTTAACCTCTAATTTCACACTCAGACCCCATGGAAAGACGAAATACAGCTACATGGCGATATAAAAGTATGTATATAAGGCATATAAGCACATATAGGTCATTTTCGTGTACCCCATGACCTTTTGTTTATTTATAGTTACTTCCGTTTGTTTGTTTGTTGTTTTGTGTTTGTTTTCTGATATTTCTAAAAGTTCTGAACACATTTTCATGAGGTGTGTTTTAACCTAACTTTGACGCTTATTGCACTTTGGTGGTGATACGGACCATGGTTTGGATCCAGGATTTTTTTTTTCTAACTCGAAAAGTTATGGACAGATTCTAATAATAATAAAATTGGTAATTGTCTATATTACCTTCGCCACACCGATATCGACGATTTTGGTATCGTTGGATTCCTCTCACTCTGCACAATCCAAATATGTAGGTTTTATTGCGCGGAAACCCCCAGTTAGCGGCAAACTTGGGCACTATATCGGGGGCGACTATGTCGGAGCGGCGGTCGGAGCAGCGGACGTAATATAGTAATTTTGACGATTTTGGTATCGTTGGATTCCTATCACTCTGTACAATCCAAATATGTAGGTTTTATTGCGCGAAAACCCCTTGTTAGCGGCAAACTTGGGCACTATATCGGGGGCGACGATGTCGGAGCGGCGGCCGGAGCGGCGGACGTAATATAGAAAATTACCCTAATAATATAACCCACAGTGAAAATATCCATGGTTATTCACATAACTTTCCATTGCAGGGGGCTGCGCCCCCTGCGACCCCCCCTAGGGGGGGGGGGCTACCGCCCCCCAACCCCCCGCCGAGGAAACAAAATCTCCACCAGGTATTCACGGCAGGATAGAGCGCACACGAACTAGACGCGGAGCCGATAACCTACAATAACCAAAGATTTTTAAGGTATTAACCTGATTGATAAATGCCGCCGATAGTAGAGAGGGTGCTCCTTTCACGCAGAATCTCATCCTGTCTTGTTGCTACCTCGCGCAGGAAATCTATCTCGGAGTAGAACCCTTCACACACTGTCATCGCGGCGGCCATGGCGAAGTACTGAATGCGACGGTTATTTCGGTTAGGATTTCGAAAATCGTGGTTCCAGGGGACGGGAAACTCGACCTTGAGGCCATCGGCGTAACATCGAGAGATGCGCGAAACCCCCCGACAAGGGCGCTGATCTGTTCATGGTATACTCTGTTCATCCTGATTATACTACAATCGTGTCTGTATACAATGCTGACAATGTTAAGGTTAGTATGCTGATTCAGTGGGAATGTTACGAGGTAAATGTAATACGTCCGCCCTCCGCGATCGACGAGAATTGTGTAACGCTCTAGCCTGCCGGGAATACGTGATGGAGGTTTTGTTTCCCCGGCGGGGGTTAGGGGGCGGCAGCCCCCCCCCCCCAGGGGGATCGCAGGGGGCTCAGCCCCCTGGAATGGAAAGTCATATGAATAACCATGGTTATTTTCACTGTGGGTTATATTATTAGTGTTATTTAACCTCGATTTTCTCTAGAACCTTCCATGCCCTCCCTTGTAATCGGGGCCAAGTTTCTCGCTAACTGGGGGTTTCCGCGCAATAAAACCTACATATTTGGAATGTGGACAGTGAGAGGAATCCAACGATACCAAAATCGTCGATATCGGTGTGGCGAAGGTAATATAGAAAATTACCCAAAAATTACCTGGTGTTTGTCTTAGCCTAATTAATATTCTATAAAATTTTGGTAGTGATCCGGATCATTTGGCAATCCTACCCCCCATTTGGGTGGGCGGGGGGAGGTTTGCATTTTCGAAATATTTTGCTCATAGATCAAACTCACTATGTATGATGAAAACATAAAGAAAAGAAAATACTCCATATGAACGGCATATCATGTTTATCTATTTGTATGAAAAATTTCTTCATTGTCGTTTTTTAGACGCTTGCCAGATTTTGAAAATTATTCCGAAAAAAATAAGGTTGGTCTCATCTTATGTGAAATTTAATAAGCTTTTTAGAAAATCTCATTTTATTATTACCTCTAATCATTACGTCACAATTGCCGATTTTCTAAGGTAATGTGAAAAAAAATATTTCAGTCGACATCGAAAATGGCTGCTCCCACCTGAAAAATAACGGTCGGGTCTTGAAATTTTCCGGGGAGAACCGGGGGCCTAGGAACTCCTTGAAAATGCATCTTATTCAATTTCGGCAAGATAGGCGAAATTCGCCGTAAAAGACCAGACCAGAAGACCCTCAACTCTGAGGACTGCTACCTCACATTCAAACTTATAGGCAAGGCAGCTCCTAGTAAAATACAATTGGCACATGTACGTGAGTGAACAGGACAATTCGAACGGTCATGACCAGGTTGGGCACATAGAGGGCAGTGGGCTGTGGAGCTACAATGATTGGCTGGGTGGCCAAAACGCCAACATTTCTGACATTGACGAGGAAGGGTTCGTTATTGTCGGACATGATTAGACAATCCACCAATGTAAACCTCATGGGAGACTTCTTCCCTATTGAAGCTAATCTTAGCAACATTGATGTGGGATTCACTTTGGCCTCTGGGAGGAAGAGTGTAACACTGTACTGCCACTGCATCATATTCACCAAGGCAGGAAAGTAGCTCATTTTCACAGTCTGACCAGTCCTTGTTATACATTGGACAAGCATTTGGGGGAATAGAAACAGTTCCAGTACAAGTTGTAAGAGATGGGTGAGGTTCGGCAGGAATGGCTTTGCCAGTAAGGTTAATTAGGGTAGATTGTACACGGGCTTGATCTTGAGATGTAACCGTGACATGGCGTGAACGATCAGAGTGACTTGTTTCTGGAGGCACTGCTGAAAGAGAAGGGTATTCTAAAAATAGAGGGCTGTGGGGGGAATCACAAAGAATCGATCCCATTTGGTTGGGCCAAATAGAGTACTCAGAAGGTTCGCAGAGGTAGAAGCAGTAGAAGGACGAAGGCGAGAGGAGGATGGGATGGTGTAGAGTGTAGTTCTGCGGGGGGAGGACAATAAGGAAGAAGTGTAATAATAATCTAAGAGGGGGTTGACAATGAAGAGGAGATGAGGAGGAGAATGTTGGGAATGAGAAAGAGGTGCTTTCTTGGGGTTGAGTAATAACCTGGGTGGGTATTTCGGAATGGTTAGAGTTATTCTTAAGCGTCAAAGAGGGGGTATTAGCATCAGTGGTCGGAGCCGTGGTCAAAGGAGGAAAACCATCAAAATCTAATGCAGATGGGCTATTTGACGAAGGGGCAAGCCTTAATGTCTCTATGAAGCGTAAAGAATCTTCATCACTGGCCATGATGAGCCTGAATAAACTGGAGAAAGAAACGGTCTACCCCTCAGGGTCCCCATGAGGGGTAGATAATTAACCAAGGGAATACCGTGGCCTTGGCTCATGGAGGCCGTTCGTGGCTGCCACAAAACAAGCCTTTCATCCTTTTAGTACGGCTCTCACACCTTAGGAATGGGATAGAAGGGAATAAAGAAGATACGGAAAAGGAAAGAAGAGAAGAAAGGACCAAGCAAAATTAGTTGAGGCAAGGGCAAAATGGTTAATGGTTAAAAGCGAAATAAATGTGCTAGACATCTAAGGTCATATAGGACTATAGGAAGGTATAGTAAAGGGTGATATCAGGTGAAAGATGCTATGCGTCAACTATCTAGAATAATATTGAAAAGTTGAAGATGGGTAAGGGGGTTGATGAGGGAAAAGGTTATGGTGGTATAGGTAAGGGAATTAGATCAAGTGAAGGATATTTATGCGTCTGAGGAAGGAGAACAAAAGGCAGAACCTGTGGTTCTGTAAGGACGTCTGATATGTTGGGAGATCGGTGAAGGGAGGATAGGTGTGGAAAAGCAGAGGTAAGTGCTGTATTAAAGCGTGGACAGGACAAGAGAATGTGTGGAACTAAAAGAGGGACATTACATAGAGGACATAGGGGCGGGTCAGAGCATGACATTAGATACGCGAGTGTGGCCAATACGTAAGCGGGCAAGGGCCGTCTCCCAACGTCTGTTCCTATGAAATGGAGCTGACCAAGGAGATTGATGGCTTTACAATATGTAATTTATCATTGTGGAGGCTTGACCAGAAAGATTGCCATCGGGTATACAAAAAGGTTTTAAAGTAGGGGTAATAATCCGTAGCTGGAATATGTGAGAAGCGTTGTTGAGGTGATGTGGACATTGCGGCATAGCGTGCAAGAGTATCTGCTTGTTCATTGCCAGAGATTCCAACTTGGCTGGGCAGCCAGCAAAATCTGAGATATATGACATATGGATAGATAGAACAACCAGTTCTGGATCGTGCAGACAAGGGGATTGGTCGAGTGCATAGACCTTATGAGAGTTAGAGAGTTACGGGAGTCAGTAAAAATAGTGAAAGAGTATATGCGTCTTAAGGCAAAAAGGAGTGCATATAGTTCTGTAGTAAGGACACTAGATTCAGGAGGGAGGGTGTATTTAAAAGTGCGATTTGGGAAGGTTACTGCGTATCCAGCTCCTGAGGTGGATTTGGAACCGTCAGTGTAAACATGAATTCTGGAGGAATGAATGGAGACATGGTCAAGGAAATGGGTGATGAGAAGGATAGAGGGGGAATATCTGATTTTGGTGGGTCAGGGAAAACTGAGGAGCAAATACAGGGGTTAGGTATTAGCCATGGAGGAATGTAATGAACGGAAAGTGGGAGAGGTCGGAGGTGAGGAAAGGGGGAATGGGAGAGGAGGGTATCCATGCGTATGGGGAAAGGAGTAGGTAAACGTGGAGAAGAGGTAAAGGCAGGAAGCAAGGATTGTAGAATAATTAGTTTGGTAAGGGAAAGTTGGAGAAATCGAGCATAGCATCTGAGAGAGAGAAGGGCTCGACGTCGAGAGAGGTATGGTATGCCAGACTCAGTATACAGGCTCTCAACTGGAGAGGAGCGGAAGGCGCCTAGGGTGTAGTGGAGACCGCTGTGGTGGATTGTATCAAGGTGAGTAAGAAGGGAGGTTGAGGCAGAGGAGTAGATATGGCATCCATAATCTAGAGTGGAGAGAATCAAGGTAATATGAAGATGGAGGAGAGTTTTGCGATCTTGAGCCCCAGGGGATGTGTGAGAGAGTTTGTAAGATTCGGAGGCGGCGTTGAGCTTTTTCTTTTATGTACAAGATATGGTCTCGTCAGGACAATTTGGAGTCAAATATAACGCCTAGGAATTTCGCAAAAGAACGGTATTGGAGTGGAGCGTTATATAAGAAGAGTGGGGGTTTGGGGACCGTACGTAAGCGAGAGAAAAGGATGGGGAAAGATTTTTGAGGTAGAGAAGCGAAACCCATGGTTGGTGGCCCAAGAAGTTACTGATGTTATTGCAGACTGAAGGAATTGACTGAGATCTGGTATGGATGTGCCAGATATATAGATAGTTGTCATCAACATATAGTGATGCCCGGGCTCCTGGTGGTAGGACTGAGACTGTCATTTACAGCAAGAAGGAATAAAGTGGTACTATGCACACTTTCTTGTGGGACGCCTTCGAACTGAGGAAAGGATGATGACGTGGAAGAGGCAATCTTGACCTGGAAAGTACGTTTAGAAAGGAAGGATTTAATGAAAACGCCCATGTTTCCACGTAAAGCTAGGAATGACAATTGTTGGAGGATATGGTATCGCCATGTGGTATCATATGCTTTTTCTAGATCAAAGAATATGGCTAATACGGATTCATGGCGTGCAAATGCCGATGTAATATATGTCTCGAAATGGGCAAGTGGGTCTGCTGTACTCCGGGCACGGCGGAAACCAAACTGGGAAGGGGAAAGGAGATTATGAGATTCAAGATACCACATAAAGCGGAAGTTAACCATTTGTTCTAGCAGTTTGCACAAGCAGCTAGTTAGAGCTATGGGGCGGTAAACTTGGGGTAGGGTACCTGATTTGTTGGGTTTTAAGAAAGGTAGGATAAGAACATCTCGCCAATGAGAAGGAAAATTTCCTGACGTCCATATGTGGTTGAAAATAGTTAAAAGGAAGGATAGAGAGGAAGATGGGAGGTGTCGGAGCATACTTTAGTGAATACCATCTGGGCCTTCATGAGTGTTGCGGCACGACTGTAATGCAGCGTTGAGTTCAGAAGAAGAAAAAGGAGCATTATAGGACTCATCAGAGGATAGGGTGAAGGTAATAATTAGGGATGCGTTCCTTGATGGCTTTAATGGAAGAAAAGTGTGGAGAAAGGTGAGAGCCACTTCTGACCTGGCTGAAATAGTTGCCCAGTTCATTAGCTACTTCGACAGGCTCGGAGATGAGAGTATCGAATATGGAGGACGGGTGCAGGATGGGGGGATGGTTGCCTGATAATTTATGGATCCGTAACCAAACAGCTGAAATAGATGTAGAAGATGTAATTGAGGAAACATAATTTTGCCAGCTATTTGTTTTGTTGTTTCTAATTGTACGGCGAAGATGGGCAGATGCTCTTTTAAAGGAAATAAGGGCTGATAGCTGGTGAGGGGTGCCTCGTTTGTAGCGATAGCCGTTCCAGGCTGCTCGTTTTAAGCAAAGCGCTTTGGTGCAATCAGAATTCCACCATGGAAGACATTTAGAGGTATAAGGTCTTGAAGTTCGAGAAATGGCTGTATAGGCAGCTCTTAGGACCGTAGTTGTAAAACATTGTAGCATAGCTGAAATGGGCGGTAAGGGGGGTGGAGGGATAGGTATAGTAGAGAGAAGTGAAAGTATGCCAATCAGCTCTATCAAAGCACCAGCGTGGATGATTAGGAAGTGGTACATATGAAGTAGGAGAAAGGAGTACTGGGGAGTGGTCACAATAGGGGAAGTGGTCTAGAACTGACCAATTTAAATCTAAATGTAGAGTAAGAGAGCATCGAGAGAGGTCAAGGCATGAAAAGGATTGTGTGCGCATGTCAAAATGTGTGAGGGGATCTGAATTAAGAATAATTAGGTTATTTGTGAAGAGGAAGCGTTCTAGAGATCGGCCTCGGGAGTTGGTGGTAGAGTCACCCCACAGAGTGTGGCGGCAGTTGAAATCACCAACTACGAGGAAAGGTGGTTGGAGTTGGGAAATTAGAGTTTCAAAGGCAGTAAAGTCAATGGGATGGGATGGGGAGAAGTAGACTGAAATCACTGTGATCCAGCGGCGAAGAAAGATGCGAATAGCTGTGCACGGGACAGTAGTTTGTATGGGAGGTATGACATAAGGTGTTTTATGATGGATAAGTATAGACGAGACATACAGGGAGTGTGGGAAAGAGATAAAGTGGTAATTGGGAATTAGAATAGGAGGGTATGTGAGGAAAGTCTCTTGGAGGCAGATAATAGATGGATTAAAAGAAGCAAGGATATGACGTAGGTCTGGTCTATGAGAACGGAAACCGCGAATATTCCAATGTAGGAGAGCTATAGCTTATAAGTGATATCGCATACGGTACGTATTGGGGAATCTGGGGGAGAAGGAGCTAGGGGGTGTGAAGGAGAGGTATTAGGAGGTAGGGAATTTGGGGAAGGGCATTGTTGTGACATGAGTGATTCTCGTGTGTATCCAGGAGGGAGTGCAAAGGATAGAGGGGATGGAGGGAGGGAGAATGTGCGTATAGTTGGGGTTGAAGGGGGTGAGTTGTGTTGGGAGGGAGTAGATGTGGGGGGTGTATTAGTGGTAGGAGGATGGATATCGGAAGGATGGATAGTTGGAGTTGAAGGGGATGTGTTGTCTTGGGAGGGATTAGGAGGAAAGGGTGTCGGGGTGCTGTGAGTAAGAGGGGAATGGATATCAGGAGGATGGATATCGGAGGTGGACAGAATTGAGGGGGTTAGGTTGTGTTGAGAGGGAGTAGGAGGAACCACTTCAAGTGTGGAAGGAGCATGAGTTATGGGATCTTGTGTCTTAAGCATATAACTTTGGATGTCATCCATTGTTTCTGCAGTGGAGTTGGTTGCAGAGTTTTGTGGGATAAAGGTTTTCTTATGAGGGGGGGAAGAGGAGACTGGTGTCTCGGGAATAAAGGTAAAGGTAGGTGGAGGTGATTGTGCTGTAGGGGAAGAAGGGTTAGAACGTTTAGTCTGTCTACTGCGGGTAGTGTGGGGAGGGAGAGGGGGTGGTGTTGGGGCTGTAGTGGAGATTAGAGCTGTGGTTGAGATTGGGGTGACAGGGTATAGAGTGGCAAAAAATTGGTCTGAGGGATGTAGAATGTAGAAGTGGTTGGGGCTGTAGTTGAGATTGGAGCTGTGGTTGAGATTGGGGTGTTTGGGTTTAGAGTGGCAAAGGAATTGGTCTGAGGGAGGCAGAATGTAAAAGTGGAAATGGGGACATCTTGGGGTGGAGGGGGAGGGGATGAGCGAACGATGTTACTTGAGTATGGAGTATGAGGGAAACCTTGTCGACGTGCTTCCTGTCTGGCTTCATGTAAAGTGAGACCATTTTTGTATCTGAGAGTTGCTATCTCAGATTCAAACTTGTAAGTGGGACAGCCTCTATAAAATACATTATGGGGGCCGCCGCAGTTAGCACATGTTCGTGTTTGTGCTGAGCAGTTTGATCGGTTATGACCAGGTTGGGCACATATGGGGCATCGGTCTGTGGAACGGCAATGTTTGGCAGGATGTCCAAAGCGCCAACAGTTTTGACATTGACGGGGAGGGGGTTGGTATGGTCGAACAGGGAGGGATTGTCCACCGATGTAGATACGTAAGGGAAGGTCATGTGCACAGAAAGTAATTTGGGCAGTGTTGGTCGGATTCTTTCGTTGACCTCTTGGAGGAATGGTGTAGCAATGTACTGATTTCACGTCTTGGTCTTTGAGGCATCCTAATAAGTCTTCTCCAGTCTGACCAATCTTTGGTATCGACTGGGCCGTTTGCTGGGGAGAGACAGTTCCGGTACAGGTATTAAGGGTTGGATGAGGTTCTGCAGAAATGGGGTTGCCAGAATGATCAGTTAAATTTGATAGTGCTATAGATTCAGTTTCTGATCTGATTGTTACAAGACGGAGCGATAGTGTCTGGTGTAGAAAGGGACTCTGCCTACTTGTTTTTGGAGGCATTGTTGAAAGAGCTAGTTGAATGAAAGGGCAAGATTTAATGCCCCTAATAAGGGTCCTAATAAGGGGAAATAATCTTCATTATTAGCCATGGGAAGCTTGAAATAAGTGGGGAAAGGAAACAGTCTACCACTCTGGGTCCCCATAGGGCTAGGCTATTAACCAAAGGAATACCGGAGGCAGTCCATGACTGACAAAAAGCCAGCCTTTCATCCTTTCAGCATGGCTTGCACACCTTAGCAGGTGGACAGAAGGGAATGAAGAAGAGAAAGAAAAGGAAAGGGGGAGAAGAAAAGACCATGCAAAATTAGTTTAGATAAAGTTGGAGGTCCAAAGTAGGGATGATCCCCTATATTGGGCCTCAGTCACTGTCTCGTAAGACCCCTATGACAATAATGAGCAAGGGATGGGGGAGGGGGTGGGGGATGAATCCTTATTTAAATATTCCTTACATCTTTAGGACCATGTTCCCATAAACATAATAGGATAAAAAATCAGGATAAAAGAAACACATCTGTGCTTTCAGCAATCTGTATAATTGTCTCTAATCTCGTTATATATACATAACAATAATCTCTGATAAACAATCCACTGGAGTTGCACTACTATGGGTTAGCTTTCTAGAAGTTTGTGATAACAACATATAAGACTGAACATAGATTTAATTTCTAAGAGCCGGGTATTAATTCTGAAATATGGACACAATAAATTTCAAGGAAGTCTTGCAAGTAAAATAGCTAGTTACTGGAAACTTTCTATGCTTTAATTTCCCAGACAATATTTGAACTCTTACCTGTTGAGAAAGTTTACAAACATCTAGCCATTACGCATTAACTGGGTAAAACTACTTCCTTAAAAAAAATCTGCACAGGCAGCTTCACATCATGCATGAAATAAAATCTAAACACTTCTCTGACAAAACTACAAAATTTAGCTTTACAGTTCTGACAGCTAAAATATGAGTGATGAAATCAAGCAATACGAGCCTACAAGAGGTATAGAAGGCTCAATTTTGTGTGTTCTATATATATATATAAAAAAAAGAAGCCATACCGTATCCTCTACAAAAGTGGATCGCATTTAATGATCTCATCACATTATGTTCTTGGTTTGTACTGTCACCATGGAGAAGCTGAGAATGATGATGAGATATGAAAGGTGTGCTACCTAGCAAATACAACCCTTAAATAGAAGCAGCTCCTGCGAATAACAGACAGCAGGCTAAACCTCTCTTAGCTTTTGTGTCAAGCTCAGTGAAATATATCATTAATGGGACAGAAAACTACAGAAAAGATTAGAAGAGTTTAATAGTTGACTTCTCTATGATAAAATGATTGACATAAAATGGGCTTACTAACATGACTAAACTCTTTAAAGCAATAATCACAAATGTAAAGAAATAATACTAAACTATACATATGTACACATATGGGATATAAGAATTATTGCTATGTCAAACTGAATAATACAGAAAAGATGCATATGTAAGATTCTGATGCAACTAACTGGACGGAAAGGAACAACGGAAATTGGGGCGGGAATCCATAAACAATTATGTAGAACAGCGCCTTTGACAAATGATCAATTATTATACCAAAAAAATTATTCCCTTGAAAGAGGATATTGAGAAGAAAGTGAGAGCCTTGTATTTGTTATTTGTGCTCAAAGATAGGACACATAAATGCATCATTCCAACTTGTTTTTGTATTTTTTTTTCATCTATAACAAACCACTGAATGCAAGGATATAATAAAAGCAAATACTGATTAATATTCACAACCAAATAAATAGGGAGGAAGAACTCTCTTATTGATTGGTTTTAATTAAATGGCTCATGTGCAGAAATATGATTAGTTAGACTGAGGAAAGACTAGTGTGGCCTCAAGTGCTATGACGGGGTAAAAACTTAGCTTAGAGCAAGTTCAACACAACTAACCCCTCAAACCAAAATTTCTCAACTAAGATGAGTTTGGTTCAACTACTGACATTTTTGAATGCAATAAAAATCAAACAAACAAAAGCAATGTTATGGAAAATATGATGAAAGTAAGTGTAAATATGACAAAAGAATTACATTGACTAATATATTGAAACAATTCATAATTAATAAATATAATGATCTAAAAAAAATATATAGCATAAAATTGATAATAAAAACAATAACAACAGTAATAAATAACCAAACCATTTCTGGACTAATTGCATCTCATGGATTCCTTTCAATCTATCATACTGCAAGTCTTCTTTGAGTGGGGCAGCACTAGGTGACTGTCCCCTGTACGGAACTACATTAGTTGATTACCTCTGCCTATACCTACAAAAGGTAACTGACCCTGCTTAAACCTCCCCTTGGTGACTATCCTTGCCTGGACCTCCACTAGGTGATTGTCCTTGCCTAAATGTCCCCTAAGTGACCATCCTTGCCTGGACCTTCCTTAGGTGACTATATTTTGCCTGGACCTTAACTAGATGGCTGTCCCTGACTGCCCCACCTCAGAAGAAGCAATAGTGCTTATGCCTGTGTAGATGAATCTGAGAGACCTGTATTTGAAATCTCCTACATCAAGCTTTTGGCTGGATGCTATCACCTTAGTATATGCAAATTGGTGTCAGCAAGTATCACACCTCACAAGGTGATAATAAAAAAGAAAAGAAAAAAAAAATGATCATGAAAGAAATAGAACACATAAATAACAATAACATATAATATGCACAAAGTCAGTATACAGTACATGTCAGTTTCTATTTTTGGCATTAATATCGTATTTCAACCATCAGGTTGGGCAGCAACTAACATTCCTTTAGTCGTTCATTTGTATCATTTGGTTCCTCTGAATACCCAAAGTTAAGATGAAAGCCCATGACAAAAGCCACATGTTGACACCATACTGGTCTGCCTTGCTGTGAAGAAATAATGCCTTGCTAGTTAGCTCCTTTAACGTTGAGAATATTAACACCACAGTTTACTTGAAATGGGGAGATTCTCACACTTGGTTCCTCTTACATACTCTCTTGAATTCTACAATAGCCGCAACTAACACGATATCTGAAGTTAAAGTCCTTTTAATGTAATGAAAAAAACTAGTTATATAACCATAAAAAGAAAAGAAAAAAATGCAACTTTGGCACTTGATGTGGTTTACAAGACAATGCATATCATGATCTGTTGCTTGCATACCACCTACTGCAAGCTCTTCTGCCTACATTCAGCACTTTTGGAGATTGCTGAATAGAATATATTACCTTTGCAATTGGGGATGTAACTGATACATATTTCTCATC
>NC_091550.1:23528206-23552780 GCF_042767895.1 Penaeus vannamei | reverse complement strand
GAAGCTGCCAGGATCATTCTGGGTGCGTCCAGATGGACAAAGGTCATCAACCTCCTCATGGAAGCTGAATTATCGTCCCTGGACACCCGAATCGATCTAATGGCAGCACAGTTTTTCTCCTAGGTCTTGCAGGCACCCAGAAACTCAAGGCAAAGTGTTCTCAGACGCCTACAAGACTATCAGCTTTTTGCGGACAACTCTTGGCTCACACACACAGCCAGAGTATTGATACGCTTTCAGCTAAAAGAATCACTACTTGCCAAGGGCATGGACTCCCCACGAAACGAAATGATCGAATTCTCAATCCTAAACCTAACGAGAAAAGATCAATATTCCATGCCTAGCCTTAAGGCACAAGCCAAAAGGATCATTGATCGAATAACTCCTCCGGGTAGCATAACATATTACACGGACGGATCCGTGGATCCCATAAACCACACTGCAGACGTCGGCTTCGCAACAAGGGATACCACAGCATCCATTAGGGTCACTGACAATGCCTCAACGCTCCAAGCTGAAACGGTTGCGATCATGGAAACCCTGACACACGCGTCCCTAAGGACAGGACACGTTGTCATTCACACAGATTCTAGAGCAACTATTGACAGTTTACATAGCATGCCCCAAGACAACATCTACCTCCTGACAACTGTACTAACCATAGCCCAAAGAAGTCTCAGTCAGGTTAGAAGAATTATCCTTAACTGGGTCCCAAGCCACATTGACATTCAAGGGAATAAGCTTGCTGATAAACTAGCCGAAAAGGGCAGGGGTATGCCCCCATCCTCCATGATCGTTAAACCTAGCCGAAGGGGACTAAGCTGCAGCTTGTTCGGTCCTCCGGGGAGCACATAGAGAAAATATTACAAATTCGCCCGCTGCTAAGTGGTACTCAGATGCTTCAGGCTGAGCCACTGGCCCTTCCACCAAATACAAAAAGAGGTACCGAAGTCATGTTACACAGACTAAGACTAGGTTACCCATGCGCTTGGCAAATTATTGATGATGAGACTGCCAGGTTATGCAAACACTGCGGCGAGTCTAACGCCACCCTGTTACATTACTTGCAGAATTGTGAACACATAATTTTTAATTAAGACAGGGACCACCCACCACAGCTGCCGGGCTGGTAAAAAGGGTTTGCCACATGCTTACTCTGTGGCAGCTGGTCGCTTGCTCGCAATTCAGCCACTACGATAAGCATGCAGTTCAAAGAAAACACATGAGTTAACTAGAAATAGTTGACAAAGGCCGGGCCACTCCAGAGAAAAGGCCCGGGCGAAGCATGACTTCGCAAATCTAACTGAACTGAACTGTTTCCCTCCTTAATTGATTGCCCTGTCTACGGAAAAGACTGGACAGACTGTGAATACGACTTGCTTGATTGCCTAACTGAATATGATGCTGAATCAGTACAATGCTACTCTATTCCCCCCAGAGGCAATCGTGTCCAACATCATGTTGCCAAGATTACCTTTCGTAGACACAACCTTCCCCATAAAGTATATATAGGAGTGGTTTCTTGTCCCGTTAGACCATATCAACCCCCACCCTGTCAATGTCAGAAATCCTGTCGTTCTGGCCACCCTGCAAAGCACTGTTGGTCCCACTGTGTGCTCAACCAGGTCAGGAGCGTGCAAAATGCCCTGCACAATCACGTACATGTGCTAATTGTGGTGGACCTCATAATGTATTTTATAGAGGCTGCACTGATTACAAATTTTCGAGTGAAGTAGCAACTCTCAGATTCAAACTAGGACTCACTCTACGAGAGGCTAGACAAAAAGCACGACGAAGAGGTTTTTCAATCACTACTTACTCCAGTACCTTACATCAGTCCACTCCCATCCACTCTACCCAAGTGGTCTATACATCTACAGCACCACTTTCCCCTGCTCCTCAACTTTCCATCTCTAATTCTCATATCTCCCAGTCAAATCCTTTTTCCATCCTAAATCCAGACACTAATAACCTTCTCCCATGCCTCTTCCTACTTCACACCTTGCCTATCACAGCAGATAACCCAAATGCCCCACCCCATCTTCTCCTACCAGATCCCATCCCACACCTACACCCTCAGATTCTCAGATACCGATCTCCTCTTCACCTGCCCATAAAAGATCCTTTTTTTCCCAAACCTCTCCACTCAAATCCCCCCAGAAACCCTTGAGGATATAAGAAACTTTCTATGTATAACACGAGAGAAAGTTATTCTCAACCATCCATCAATATCTCTACCCAGATTCCGGCTGCATTCACAGTGACTGCTGAAATCCATCCTCCCCCTCCTGACATACCCCCTTCCCCTCTTCCTCCCACACCTTCCCAACACACCCTATCCACTCCCCCACCCGTACCCAAACAAAAAATCCTTCCTTCTCTACTATCTCTACCACTTCCTTCTGGATGCACACGTGAATCCCTTCTAGCACAATGTCCTTCCCCAGATCCCACCTTTCTTGATGAACCTCCAGATACTATATCTTCACATTCTCCCCCTGATCCCTCCTCCCATGAAGATTCTCTTGATACTACACTACCACCTCCATCCCCTGACCTCATACTTCACCCCCTAGACACCCCTCCTCTAACCTCTCAGGCATACATTGCCACCCATAATAGCTGTTGAATGACCCGCAATGGCTCTGCTGCAGTGGAACATTAGAGGCTTTCGTTCATACAGACCTGACCTCTGCCATTTTCTCTCTTCTTACAATCCATCTATTGTTTGCCTCCAAGAAACCTTCCTCGCACATATTCCAGCACCAATTCCCAACTACCATTTTGTGTCACCCCCTCCTTCTGTATTTGTTTCTTCCATACTTCTCCATCATAAAACACCATATATCATACCTCCTTTACAAAGCACCATACCTTGCACAGTTATCCGCATTTCCCTCCGCTTCTGGATCACAATCATTTCAGTCTACTTCTCTCCTTCCCTCCCTATTGACTTTTTAGAATTTGAGACCTTACTTCCTAACTCTAATCACCTTTCTTAATAGTTAGAGACTTTAACTGTCGCCATACCCTCTGGGGTGACTATTATTAATACCAGGGGTGAGCTTCTTAGAACAATTTCTAGCTAAAACTGACCTTATCCTCCTAAATTCCAACAGTCCCACTCACTTCGACATACACACTCAATCCTTTTCAAGCCTAGTTACTCTCTTTGCTCTCCTACCCTTCATATAGACTTCCACTGGCCTGTCCCAAACAATTCCCAAACTAGTGATCACTTCCCAATTCTTCTTCAACATCCTATATCCCACTCCCAAACCCTCCTCGCTGGTGCTTTGACAGAGCAGACTGGAATACCTTTATTTCTCTCTCTATTCTTGAACTTCCTCCATCATCCTTCTCTACCACCTCAGAAATGCTCCAATACTTCACAACTAACGTTCTAAATACAGCCTATATAACCATCCCTCGAACCTCCCAACCTCAAAATGTGTTCCATAGTGGAACCTTGAATGTACGAAAGTGCACTGAAGCGCGCAGCTTGGAATAGCTGCCGACACGAGAGAGTCACTCCCAGTCAACTAACAAAGCATCAGCCCACTTTCGCCGTAACTCCATGACAAAAAGCTGGCAAAACTATGTATCCTCCACAACATCTTCCAAACCAATCTCTGCAGTCTGGCAGTAGATCCATAATTTATCCGGAGAACATCCTCCTCATCCTGCCCCCGTCCTCCATATTCATAAAAACTTCATTTCTGACCCTCCTCAAGTAGCTACTGAACTTGGTGCCTTTTTTAGCTGTCAGTAGTGGCTCTCGATTTTCTCCTCATTTCTCTTTCTTAGTCAGACAAAGAACGCACTCATATCTCCTCCCTGCCATCCACATAACCTTACAATGCACCCTTTTCTTCTGAGATCTATAATGCACTTCAGTCATGCCGCAACACCCATGAAGGCCCAGACGGTATACATTACCGTATGCTACGATACCTTTCTCCTACTTCCTTATCCTTCCTTCTTTCAATATTGAATAACATATGGACGATGGAAACTTTCCTCCCCACTGGAGAGAAGCCATAGTACTACCTTTCCCGAAACCTAACAAAACAGGTACTCCCCGAGACTACCGCCCCATAGCCCTTACATGCTGCCTATGCAAATTAATGGAAAGGATGATAAATTTCAGATTAATGTGGTACCTAGAATCATTTCACCAAATCAATTCGGATTTCGTCGTGGCAAAAGCACAGCTGACCCACTGGCCTATGTAGAAACATTAATCACATCAGCATTTGCATGCCATGAGTCAGTATTAGCTGTCTTTTTCGATTTCGAAAAAACATATGATACTACTTGGCGGCACCATATACTACGACAGCTATCTCTCCACGGAATACGTATAAACATGGATGTTTTTATAAAATCCTTCCTCTCTGACCGTATCTTCCGTGTCAGATTTGCCTCTTCCACTTCCCCCTTTTCCTCAATTTGAAGGTGTCCTACAAGGCTGTGTACTGAGCACCACACTGTTCCTCATACCTGTAAACAGATTGGTTTCCGCTTTACCACCAAGAATCCGTTCATCACTGTATGTAGATGATCTAGCCATCTTCGCCTCTGGCCCTTCCTTAAAAGTCCTCCATCAACTTATCCAATCGTTAATAACATCAATCTCTTCCTCGACTACCAACCATGGCTTTCGTTTCTCTACCTCTAAAACTTTCTCCATCCTTTTCTCTTGTTCATGTATATGCTCCCAACCTCCACTCCTTTATAATACCCCTATCCAATCCCGATCTTCCGGCAAGTTTGACTCCAAGTTATCTTGGCGAGATCATATCCTTTCCATTAAAGAAAAAGCCCGCCATCGCCTCCAACTACTACAAACCCTCTCCCACTTATCCTGCGCTCTTCTATCCCTAGGAAGCTATGCTCGCTTTCACCAATTTTCTCTCTCCAAGCCAACTGTCCCTCAACCACTTTATCGTATCTTCTCTTCCTCTCCACGTTTATCTGTCCCTTTCCCTGTTCGTATGGGCGTTCTTCTTTCTCGTTCATCTTTTCCTCATCTCCGGATTCTTCCTCTTTTTACCTAAATCTTCCCTCCCTGGCTAATACCTACCTCTTGTAATTGCTCTGCTATATTCCATGACTTACCAAAGTCAAATATTCCACCTTCTGTCCTCCTCACACATTTCCTTGCACATATCTCTAGCCACTCCTCCAGTACTCATGTCTACACCAACGGCTCTAAATCCACCTCAGGTCCTGCTTTTGCCGTAGTCATACAGTTTTCCTCAACCACTTGAATCGAGTGTCCTTACAACAGAAATATATGCTATCCTCTTTGCACTATTAAGTATGTCTTCTATCTCTTCCTCATCCTTCACCATCTTCACGGACTCACGCAACTCAATATTACTCATAAAATCCATTCACCCTACCAGCCCCATAGTCCATAAAATCCAAGATCAGCTGTGCTACCTGCCTACACGACAGAAAGCCGTAAATTTTTGCTGGATACCCAGCCATGTCGGGATTCCCGGCAACGAAAAAGCAGAGAACTTGGCATCATTCGGTAACTCGGTCCTAAGAGTTGCCTATACAGCCATTCCTTGAACCTAAAGACCTTTTACCTCCAAGTGTGTTCCATGGTGGAATTCTGATTGCACCAAAGCTCTTCACTTAAAACGTGCAGCTTGGTACTGTTATTGCTACAAACGAGGCACCCCTCACCAGCGATCAGCCCTTATCTCCTTTAAAAGAGCATCTGCCTGTCTCATCATACAATCCGAAACAGTAAACCAAATAGCTGGCGAAATTATGTTTCCCCAATTACATCTACATCTATTTCAGCTGTTTTGCACCGGTTCCATCAGGTAAATATTCCCCCCATCCAGCCCCCGTCCTCCATATTCGAGATACTCTCATCTCTGATCCTATCCAAGTCGCTAATGAATTGGGCGACTATTTCAGCCAGGTCAGTAGTGGCTCTCACCTTTCCCCACATTTTTCTTCCATTAAGACTATCAGGGAAAGAACGCCCATCAGCTTCACCCTATCCTCTGCTGAGTCTTATAATGCTTTGTTCTTCCTCTGAACTCAATACTGCCTTACAGTCGTGCCGCAACACTCATGTAGGCCCTGACGGTATTCACTATCGTATGCTTCGACACCTCCCATCTTCCTCTATATCCTTCCTATTAACTATCTTCAACCCTTCTTGAAACCCAATAAATCGGATACCCTCCCTCAAGATACATCGCTCTAACTAGGTTCTTATTAATGTTTAATATTTGAAAATAAATGAGCTAGACATCAAAGGTCATATAGCTCTATGGTAAAATATTGCGTCGGAAATAGCAAAGGACAGTTAGAGATTATAAAATGTGTTGGATGACAAAGGTTTCAGAGCGTTATAGGATAGTATGCTAGTGAAAAGGGAAAAAAGGGGGAGCAAGTGAACTACGAGCAGAAAATAGTAGAAAGGGGAGGGTTAAGGGGGTAGGGCGATTGAAAGAAATATAGTGAATCTCTCACTGGGGAAGGTATAGGAAAAATGTTCAAGGAATAATAGAACTGAGTGAATTGCAGTGTATCTGTGACTGGGGAAGGAGTAGGGACATTGATCAAGGAAAACAGAGGTGGCTGTTGGAGAAGCAGGAGAAGAATCCAGGGATTAAGAAAGGGAGACTGGGGAAGGTGGTGAAGCATCAGGAAATACGGGAAAGAGGATGAATATCTGCAAAAACTTTAAATGTATCAGGAGTAGGAACAGACGGATTGGGGGGGGGGGGGGGATGAGAGAGCGGAGTGTTTTCTTGGGTCATCTTTAGGAAGTTTTGAATGTCTCCAAGGGTTTCTGGAGGGGAATTAGGTATAGAGGACTGAGAAACAAAGGTTCTCTTATAAGGAGAAGGGGAGATAGATATCTAAGGAACAGATGAAAAGGAAGATGTAGGAGAGAATGCCTGGTACGACAACTAAAGTGAGGAGGTGGGGTAGGTATCGGGGAAGTGGTAGAGATGGGAGTATCTGGATTTACGATGGAAAATGGTGGAAAGGGTGAGTAGACATAGGATGTAGGTTCAGGGTACAGGGGAAAGATATCTGGGGAGATGCAGAAACATCTTGTGTAGATGGTGGGGGAGCAGAGCGTAGGACTGTTTTGGAATAAGTGGAGAGAGAAAAACCTTGTCGTTGTGCTTCCTGTGTGGTCTCAAGTAAAGTGAAACCTGGTTTAAGGGGAGCGTGTCCTTTTTTTCGGCGTTTTTCACCAATTTTGCCGAAATCGAGTTTTGTGCATTTTCAAGGAGTTTCAGGGTCTCCGATTCTCCCCTGAAAATTTCAAGGCCCAAACGCTGTTTTTTAGGTGGTAGCAGCCAAACTGTTAGAAAATCCAGTGCCGGAACAATATCCACGGCGATAAACAAAAGATCTATATATCCTTACATACCTTATATATATACTATTACACCGCCCTGTAATAACATTTCGTCTATTCATGGGAGTCTGAGTGTGAAAATTGGCCACGTGGCCCTGTAGAGTTAAACACCAGTGATCCGCAGATACAAAGACACGTGTGCCATGGTCCACGACGCCTGGCCGCGCTGAGAAAAGGACGCGTATAATACCCGTCCGGCTGGAGAACGGTTATTTCTTTGACCAATATTATACGTTGTATAACCCCATTCGTGCAACAATAATAGGTAAATAATAGATAATTATATCATATACAAGTATTTCGTACATGACTTGTCCTGTAAAATGTATAAATAATGAAAAGGAAAGATCGCAATTATTAGGTCCTTCACATTTTTACACATAGCACACATATTTTCAGTCCGATTTTAAGATTTTAAGTATTATGGCTCGTTTTGTAGCTGAATGATAGATCTATTACATGCTGCAATAAGGAATTGCTGTAATTTCATGTGCTTCTTATAAAAGTGACACATATTTTCAAAATTTCCTATTAGGGTGTTTTAACAGTCACCGGAAAATATTCACCAAAAAAATAAGTAAGGTCTACTTCTCAAAATGGCTTCTGCATATTATAACAGAAGGAATCAGAATGTCTGCATGATTTTTTTTTTTTTTTTTAGGGGGGGGGGGATTTATGAGAGATTTTATAAAATGGTCAATGTAGGCCTATAGACCCCCCCAGATCACTGCCACCACTCTACACTATACGTGCTGGCAATGCCCGAAAGGCTTCGGAATGCAGGTACACGATAAACAATTATGGTATAGGAAGATTATGCTTCTCCCTTTCATTTTTCATATAAAAAAATGATGAAAAGATAAAAAAAAAAAAAAAAAACTTAACGACCGTTATCTTGGAAGTATACTTATTTGCGCAGAAATGCCGTTCCAGAGGCAAATTTAGTCCAAAATAAACGTATTATGGCTCATTCTGAAGATAAATAAAATATTTAGGGAATGTAGGAAGTGGATTTTTCGATTTTTTTCCCTGTGCTTCTTGTAAAAGATATATATATATATATATATATATATATATATATATATATATATATATATATATATATATATATATATATATATATATATATATATAATTTATATATATAATTTATATATATATTTATATATATATTTATATATATATTTATATATATATATTTATCTATATATATATATGTGTGTGTGTATATATATATATATATATATATATATATATATATATATATATATATATATATATATATATATATAACTTTTTCGGCTCGGTATTTTTTTTTCTAAAAAAAATAATAATAATAATAATAAAATAAAGTCGAAATCGAAAAAAGTGCTTCCTACATTCCCTATGAGAGGGATGATTCTATAAAATAAAACGATCAGAATGACCTTTTTTTTAATATTCTGCTTTGGTCAAATTTCTAAATTATTATTTGGTGATTTTTTTTTTTTTTTTTGACAATAAATCAAAAACAGTTCAGCTGATTTCGAAAAAATATATATATATACCACAGAGATCAGGCAAGGTCCAGATAAAAGGGTGTGAGTTTCATCTCTGTGGTACATTTTTTTTCGAATTCGCTCAAACAGTGTTTGAATTACAGTCAAAAAATAAAAAAATCACCAAAAAAGAAAAAAAATACATTTTTCAAACAAAGAAAAATATTAGGGAAAAATTGCAGTCTTTCTAATTGTTTAACCTCTAATTTCACACTCAGACCCCATGGAAAGACGAAATACAGCTACATGGCGATATAAAAGTATGTATATAAGGCATATAAGCACATATAGGTCATTTTCGTGTACCCCATGACCTTTTGTTTATTTATAGTTACTTCCGTTTGTTTGTTTGTTGTTTTGTGTTTGTTTTCTGATATTTCTAAAAGTTCTGAACACATTTTCATGAGGTGTGTTTTAACCTAACTTTGACGCTTATTGCACTTTGGTGGTGATACGGACCATGGTTTGGATCCAGGATTTTTTTTTTCTAACTCGAAAAGTTATGGACAGATTCTAATAATAATAAAATTGGTAATTGTCTATATTACCTTCGCCACACCGATATCGACGATTTTGGTATCGTTGGATTCCTCTCACTCTGCACAATCCAAATGTGTAGGTTTTATTGCGCGGAAACCCCCAGTTAGCGGCAAACTTGGGCACTATATCGGGGGCGACTATGTCGGAGCGGCGGTCGGAGCAGCGGACGTAATATAGTAATTTTGACGATTTTGGTATCGTTGGATTCCTATCACTCTGTACAATCCAAATATGTAGGTTTTATTGCGCGAAAACCCCTTGTTAGCGGCAAACTTGGGCACTATATCGGGGGCGACGATGTCGGAGCGGCGGCCGGAGCGGCGGACGTAATATAGAAAATTACCCTAATAATATAACCCACAGTGAAAATATCCATGGTTATTCACATAACTTTCCATTGCAGGGGGCTGCGCCCCCTGCGACCCCCCCTAGGGGGGGGGGCTACCGCCCCCCAACCCCCCGCCGAGGAAACAAAATCTCCACCAGGTATTCACGGCAGGATAGAGCGCACACGAACTAGACGCGGAGCCGATAACCTACAATAACCAAAGATTTTTAAGGTATTAACCTGATTGATAAATGCCGCCGATAGTAGAGAGGGTGCTCCTTTCACGCAGAATCTCATCCTGTCTTGTTGCTACCTCGCGCAGGAAATCTATCTCGGAGTAGAACCCTTCACACACTGTCATCGCGGCGGCCATGGCGAAGTACTGAATGCGACGGTTATTTCGGTTAGGATTTCGAAAATCGTGGTTCCAGGGGACGGGAAACTCGACCTTGAGGCCATCGGCGTAACATCGAGAGATGCGCGAAACCCCCCGACAAGGGCGCTGATCTGTTCATGGTATACTCTGTTCATCCTGATTATACTACAATCGTGTCTGTATACAATGCTGACAATGTTAAGGTTAGTATGCTGATTCAGTGGGAATGTTACGAGGTAAATGTAATACGTCCGCCCTCCGCGATCGACGAGAATTGTGTAACGCTCTAGCCTGCCGGGAATACGTGATGGAGGTTTTGTTTCCCCGGCGGGGGTTAGGGGGCGGCAGCCCCCCCCCCCCAGGGGGATCGCAGGGGGCTCAGCCCCCTGGAATGGAAAGTCATATGAATAACCATGGTTATTTTCACTGTGGGTTATATTATTAGTGTTATTTAACCTCGATTTTCTCTAGAACCTTCCATGCCCTCCCTTGTAATCGGGGCCAAGTTTCTCGCTAACTGGGGGTTTCCGCGCAATAAAACCTACATATTTGGAATGTGGACAGTGAGAGGAATCCAACGATACCAAAATCGTCGATATCGGTGTGGCGAAGGTAATATAGAAAATTACCCAAAAATTACCTGGTGTTTGTCTTAGCCTAATTAATATTCTATAAAATTTTGGTAGTGATCCGGATCATTTGGCAATCCTACCCCCCATTTGGGTGGGCGGGGGGAGGTTTGCATTTTCGAAATATTTTGCTCATAGATCAAACTCACTATGTATGATGAAAACATAAAGAAAAGAAAATACTCCATATGAACGGCATATCATGTTTATCTATTTGTATGAAAAATTTCTTCATTGTCGTTTTTTAGACGCTTGCCAGATTTTGAAAATTATTCCGAAAAAAATAAGGTTGGTCTCATCTTATGTGAAATTTAATAAGCTTTTTAGAAAATCTCATTTTATTATTACCTCTAATCATTACGTCACAATTGCCGATTTTCTAAGGTAATGTGAAAAAAAATATTTCAGTCGACATCGAAAATGGCTGCTCCCACCTGAAAAATAACGGTCGGGTCTTGAAATTTTCCGGGGAGAACCGGGGGCCTAGGAACTCCTTGAAAATGCATCTTATTCAATTTCGGCAAGATAGGCGAAATTCGCCGTAAAAGACCAGACCAGAAGACCCTCAACTCTGAGGACTGCTACCTCACATTCAAACTTATAGGCAAGGCAGCTCCTAGTAAAATACAATTGGCACATGTACGTGAGTGAACAGGACAATTCGAACGGTCATGACCAGGTTGGGCACATAGAGGGCAGTGGGCTGTGGAGCTACAATGATTGGCTGGGTGGCCAAAACGCCAACATTTCTGACATTGACGAGGAAGGGTTCGTTATTGTCGGACATGATTAGACAATCCACCAATGTAAACCTCATGGGAGACTTCTTCCCTATTGAAGCTAATCTTAGCAACATTGATGTGGGATTCACTTTGGCCTCTGGGAGGAAGAGTGTAACACTGTACTGCCACTGCATCATATTCACCAAGGCAGGAAAGTAGCTCATTTTCACAGTCTGACCAGTCCTTGTTATACATTGGACAAGCATTTGGGGGAATAGAAACAGTTCCAGTACAAGTTGTAAGAGATGGGTGAGGTTCGGCAGGAATGGCTTTGCCAGTAAGGTTAATTAGGGTAGATTGTACACGGGCTTGATCTTGAGATGTAACCGTGACATGGCGTGAACGATCAGAGTGACTTGTTTCTGGAGGCACTGCTGAAAGAGAAGGGTATTCTAAAAATAGAGGGCTGTGGGGGGAATCACAAAGAATCGATCCCATTTGGTTGGGCCAAATAGAGTACTCAGAAGGTTCGCAGAGGTAGAAGCAGTAGAAGGACGAAGGCGAGAGGAGGATGGGATGGTGTAGAGTGTAGTTCTGCGGGGGGAGGACAATAAGGAAGAAGTGTAATAATAATCTAAGAGGGGGTTGACAATGAAGAGGAGATGAGGAGGAGAATGTTGGGAATGAGAAAGAGGTGCTTTCTTGGGGTTGAGTAATAACCTGGGTGGGTATTTCGGAATGGTTAGAGTTATTCTTAAGCGTCAAAGAGGGGGTATTAGCATCAGTGGTCGGAGCCGTGGTCAAAGGAGGAAAACCATCAAAATCTAATGCAGATGGGCTATTTGACGAAGGGGCAAGCCTTAATGTCTCTATGAAGCGTAAAGAATCTTCATCACTGGCCATGATGAGCCTGAATAAACTGGAGAAAGAAACGGTCTACCCCTCAGGGTCCCCATGAGGGGTAGATAATTAACCAAGGGAATACCGTGGCCTTGGCTCATGGAGGCCGTTCGTGGCTGCCACAAAACAAGCCTTTCATCCTTTTAGTACGGCTCTCACACCTTAGGAATGGGATAGAAGGGAATAAAGAAGATACGGAAAAGGAAAGAAGAGAAGAAAGGACCAAGCAAAATTAGTTGAGGCAAGGGCAAAATGGTTAATGGTTAAAAGCGAAATAAATGTGCTAGACATCTAAGGTCATATAGGACTATAGGAAGGTATAGTAAAGGGTGATATCAGGTGAAAGATGCTATGCGTCAACTATCTAGAATAATATTGAAAAGTTGAAGATGGGTAAGGGGGTTGATGAGGGAAAAGGTTATGGTGGTATAGGTAAGGGAATTAGATCAAGTGAAGGATATTTATGCGTCTGAGGAAGGAGAACAAAAGGCAGAACCTGTGGTTCTGTAAGGACGTCTGATATGTTGGGAGATCGGTGAAGGGAGGATAGGTGTGGAAAAGCAGAGGTAAGTGCTGTATTAAAGCGTGGACAGGACAAGAGAATGTGTGGAACTAAAAGAGGGACATTACATAGAGGACATAGGGGCGGGTCAGAGCATGACATTAGATACGCGAGTGTGGCCAATACGTAAGCGGGCAAGGGCCGTCTCCCAACGTCTGTTCCTATGAAATGGAGCTGACCAAGGAGATTGATGGCTTTACAATATGTAATTTATCATTGTGGAGGCTTGACCAGAAAGATTGCCATCGGGTATACAAAAAGGTTTTAAAGTAGGGGTAATAATCCGTAGCTGGAATATGTGAGAAGCGTTGTTGAGGTGATGTGGACATTGCGGCATAGCGTGCAAGAGTATCTGCTTGTTCATTGCCAGAGATTCCAACTTGGCTGGGCAGCCAGCAAAATCTGAGATATATGACATATGGATAGATAGAACAACCAGTTCTGGATCGTGCAGACAAGGGGATTGGTCGAGTGCATAGACCTTATGAGAGTTAGAGAGTTACGGGAGTCAGTAAAAATAGTGAAAGAGTATATGCGTCTTAAGGCAAAAAGGAGTGCATATAGTTCTGTAGTAAGGACACTAGATTCAGGAGGGAGGGTGTATTTAAAAGTGCGATTTGGGAAGGTTACTGCGTATCCAGCTCCTGAGGTGGATTTGGAACCGTCAGTGTAAACATGAATTCTGGAGGAATGAATGGAGACATGGTCAAGGAAATGGGTGATGAGAAGGATAGAGGGGGAATATCTGATTTTGGTGGGTCAGGGAAAACTGAGGAGCAAATACAGGGGTTAGGTATTAGCCATGGAGGAATGTAATGAACGGAAAGTGGGAGAGGTCGGAGGTGAGGAAAGGGGGAATGGGAGAGGAGGGTATCCATGCGTATGGGGAAAGGAGTAGGTAAACGTGGAGAAGAGGTAAAGGCAGGAAGCAAGGATTGTAGAATAATTAGTTTGGTAAGGGAAAGTTGGAGAAATCGAGCATAGCATCTGAGAGAGAGAAGGGCTCGACGTCGAGAGAGGTATGGTATGCCAGACTCAGTATACAGGCTCTCAACTGGAGAGGAGCGGAAGGCGCCTAGGGTGTAGTGGAGACCGCTGTGGTGGATTGTATCAAGGTGAGTAAGAAGGGAGGTTGAGGCAGAGGAGTAGATATGGCATCCATAATCTAGAGTGGAGAGAATCAAGGTAATATGAAGATGGAGGAGAGTTTTGCGATCTTGAGCCCCAGGGGATGTGTGAGAGAGTTTGTAAGATTCGGAGGCGGCGTTGAGCTTTTTCTTTTATGTACAAGATATGGTCTCGTCAGGACAATTTGGAGTCAAATATAACGCCTAGGAATTTCGCAAAAGAACGGTATTGGAGTGGAGCGTTATATAAGAAGAGTGGGGGTTTGGGGACCGTACGTAAGCGAGAGAAAAGGATGGGGAAAGATTTTTGAGGTAGAGAAGCGAAACCCATGGTTGGTGGCCCAAGAAGTTACTGATGTTATTGCAGACTGAAGGAATTGACTGAGATCTGGTATGGATGTGCCAGATATATAGATAGTTGTCATCAACATATAGTGATGCCCGGGCTCCTGGTGGTAGGACTGAGACTGTCATTTACAGCAAGAAGGAATAAAGTGGTACTATGCACACTTTCTTGTGGGACGCCTTCGAACTGAGGAAAGGATGATGACGTGGAAGAGGCAATCTTGACCTGGAAAGTACGTTTAGAAAGGAAGGATTTAATGAAAACGCCCATGTTTCCACGTAAAGCTAGGAATGACAATTGTTGGAGGATATGGTATCGCCATGTGGTATCATATGCTTTTTCTAGATCAAAGAATATGGCTAATACGGATTCATGGCGTGCAAATGCCGATGTAATATATGTCTCGAAATGGGCAAGTGGGTCTGCTGTACTCCGGGCACGGCGGAAACCAAACTGGGAAGGGGAAAGGAGATTATGAGATTCAAGATACCACATAAAGCGGAAGTTAACCATTTGTTCTAGCAGTTTGCACAAGCAGCTAGTTAGAGCTATGGGGCGGTAAACTTGGGGTAGGGTACCTGATTTGTTGGGTTTTAAGAAAGGTAGGATAAGAGTTTCTCGCCAATGAGAAGGAAAATTTCCTGAAGTCCATATGTGGTTGAAAATAGTTAAAAGGAAGGATAGAGAGGAAGATGGGAGGTGTCGGAGCATACTTTAATGAATACCATCTGGGCCTTCATGAGTGTTACGGCACGACTGTAATGCAGCGTTGAATTCAGAAGATGAAAAAGGAGCATTATAGGACTCATCAGAGGATAAGGTGAAGGTAATAGGGATGCGTTCCTTGATGGCTTTCATGGAAGAAAAGTTTGGGGAATGGTGAGAGCCACTACTGACCTGGCTGAAATAGTTGCCCAGTTCATTAGCTACTTCGACAGGCTCGGAGATGAGAGTATCGAATATGGAGGACGGGTGCAGGATGGGGGGATGGTTGCCTGATAATTTATGGATCCGTAACCAAACAGCTGAAATAGATGTAGAAGATGTAATTGAGGAAACATAATTTTGCCAGCTATTTGTTTTGTTGTTTCTAATTGTACGGCGAAGATGGGCAGATGCTCTTTTAAAGGAAATAAGGGCTGATAGCTGGTGAGGGGTGCCTCGTTTGTAGCGATAGCCGTTCCAGGCTGCTCGTTTTAAGCAAAGCGCTTTGGTGCAATCAGAATTCCACCATGGAAGACATTTAGAGGTATAAGGTCTTGAAGTTCGAGAAATGGCTGTATAGGCAGCTCTTAGGACCGTAGTTGTAAAACATTGTAGCATAGCTGAAATGGGCGGTAAGGGGGGTGGAGGGATAGGTATAGTAGAGAGAAGTGAAAGTATGCCAATCAGCTCTATCAAAGCACCAGCGTGGATGATTAGGAAGTGGTACATATGAAGTAGGAGAAAGGAGTACTGGGGAGTGGTCACAATAGGGGAAGTGGTCTAGAACTGACCAATTTAAATCTAAATGTAGAGTAAGAGAGCATCGAGAGAGGTCAAGGCATGAAAAGGATTGTGTGCGCATGTCAAAATGTGTGAGGGGATCTGAATTAAGAATAATTAGGTTATTTGTGAAGAGGAAGCGTTCTAGAGATCGGCCTCGGGAGTTGGTGGTAGAGTCACCCCACAGAGTGTGGCGGCAGTTGAAATCACCAACTACGAGGAAAGGTGGTTGGAGTTGGGAAATTAGAGTTTCAAAGGCAGTAAAGTCAATGGGATGGGATGGGGAGAAGTAGACTGAAATCACTGTGATCCAGCGGCGAAGAAAGATGCGAATAGCTGTGCACGGGACAGTAGTTTGTATGGGAGGTATGACATAAGGTGTTTTATGATGGATAAGTATAGACGAGACATACA
Source organism: Penaeus vannamei (assembly GCF_042767895.1). NCBI lineage: Eukaryota > Metazoa > Arthropoda > Malacostraca > Decapoda > Penaeidae > Penaeus > Penaeus vannamei. The sequence continues at coordinate 23,536,405 of NC_091550.1, read as the reverse complement.
GGGAGTGTGGGAAAGAGATAAAGTGGTAATTGGGAATTAGAATAGGAGGGTATGTGAGGAAAGTCTCTTGGAGGCAGATAATAGATGGATTAAAAGAAGCAAGGATATGACGTAGGTCTGGTCTATGAGAACGGAAACCGCGAATATTCCAATGTAGGAGAGCTATAGCTTATAAGTGATATCGCATACGGTACGTATTGGGGAATCTGGGGGAGAAGGAGCTAGGGGGTGTGAAGGAGAGGTATTAGGAGGTAGGGAATTTGGGGAAGGGCATTGTTGTGACATGAGTGATTCTCGTGTGTATCCAGGAGGGAGTGCAAAGGATAGAGGGGATGGAGGGAGGGAGAATGTGCGTATAGTTGGGGTTGAAGGGGGTGAGTTGTGTTGGGAGGGAGTAGATGTGGGGGGTGTATTAGTGGTAGGAGGATGGATATCGGAAGGATGGATAGTTGGAGTTGAAGGGGATGTGTTGTCTTGGGAGGGATTAGGAGGAAAGGGTGTCGGGGTGCTGTGAGTAAGAGGGGAATGGATATCAGGAGGATGGATATCGGAGGTGGACAGAATTGAGGGGGTTAGGTTGTGTTGAGAGGGAGTAGGAGGAACCACTTCAAGTGTGGAAGGAGCATGAGTTATGGGATCTTGTGTCTTAAGCATATAACTTTGGATGTCATCCATTGTTTCTGCAGTGGAGTTGGTTGCAGAGTTTTGTGGGATAAAGGTTTTCTTATGAGGGGGGGAAGAGGAGACTGGTGTCTCGGGAATAAAGGTAAAGGTAGGTGGAGGTGATTGTGCTGTAGGGGAAGAAGGGTTAGAACGTTTAGTCTGTCTACTGCGGGTAGTGTGGGGAGGGAGAGGGGGTGGTGTTGGGGCTGTAGTTGAGATTAGAGCTGTGGTTGAGATTGGGGTGTCTGGGTTTAGAGTGGCAAAAAATTGGTCTGAGGGATGTAGAATGTAGAAGTGGTTGGGGCTGTAGTTGAGATTGGAGCTGTGGTTGAGATTGGGGTGTTTGGGTTTAGAGTGGCAAAGGAATTGGTCTGAGGGAGGCAGAATGTAAAAGTGGAAATGGGGACATCTTGGGGTGGAGGGGGAGGGGATGAGCGAACGATGTTACTTGAGTATGGAGTATGAGGGAAACCTTGTCGACGTGCTTCCTGTCTGGCTTCATGTAAAGTGAGACCATTTTTGTATCTGAGAGTTGCTATCTCAGATTCAAACTTGTAAGTGGGACAGCCTCTATAAAATACATTATGGGGGCCGCCGCAGTTAGCACATGTTCGTGTTTGTGCTGAGCAGTTTGATCGGTTATGACCAGGTTGGGCACATATGGGGCATCGGTCTGTGGAACGGCAATGTTTGGCAGGATGTCCAAAGCGCCAACAGTTTTGACATTGACGGGGAGGGGGTTGGTATGGTCGAACAGGGAGGGATTGTCCACCGATGTAGATACGTAAGGGAAGGTCATGTGCACAGAAAGTAATTTGGGCAGTGTTGGTCGGATTCTTTCGTTGACCTCTTGGAGGAATGGTGTAGCAATGTACTGATTTCACGTCTTGGTCTTTGAGGCATCCTAATAAGTCTTCTCCAGTCTGACCAATCTTTGGTATCGACTGGGCCGTTTGCTGGGGAGAGACAGTTCCGGTACAGGTATTAAGGGTTGGATGAGGTTCTGCAGAAATGGGGTTGCCAGAATGATCAGTTAAATTTGATAGTGCTATAGATTCAGTTTCTGATCTGATTGTTACAAGACGGAGCGATAGTGTCTGGTGTAGAAAGGGACTCTGCCTACTTGTTTTTGGAGGCATTGTTGAAAGAGCTAGTTGAATGAAAGGGCAAGATTTAATGCCCCTAATAAGGGTCCTAATAAGGGGAAATAATCTTCATTATTAGCCATGGGAAGCTTGAAATAAGTGGGGAAAGGAAACAGTCTACCACTCTGGGTCCCCATAGGGCTAGGCTATTAACCAAAGGAATACCGGAGGCAGTCCATGACTGACAAAAAGCCAGCCTTTCATCCTTTCAGCATGGCTTGCACACCTTAGCAGGTGGACAGAAGGGAATGAAGAAGAGAAAGAAAAGGAAAGGGGGAGAAGAAAAGACCATGCAAAATTAGTTTAGATAAAGTTGGAGGTCCAAAGTAGGGATGATCCCCTATATTGGGCCTCAGTCACTGTCTCGTAAGACCCCTATGACAATAATGAGCAAGGGATGGGGGAGGGGGTGGGGGATGAATCCTTATTTAAATATTCCTTACATCTTTAGGACCATGTTCCCATAAACATAATAGGATAAAAAATCAGGATAAAAGAAACACATCTGTGCTTTCAGCAATCTGTATAATTGTCTCTAATCTCGTTATATATACATAACAATAATCTCTGATAAACAATCCACTGGAGTTGCACTACTATGGGTTAGCTTTCTAGAAGTTTGTGATAACAACATATAAGACTGAACATAGATTTAATTTCTAAGAGCCGGGTATTAATTCTGAAATATGGACACAATAAATTTCAAGGAAGTCTTGCAAGTAAAATAGCTAGTTACTGGAAACTTTCTATGCTTTAATTTCCCAGACAATATTTGAACTCTTACCTGTTGAGAAAGTTTACAAACATCTAGCCATTACGCATTAACTGGGTAAAACTACTTCCTTAAAAAAAATCTGCACAGGCAGCTTCACATCATGCATGAAATAAAATCTAAACACTTCTCTGACAAAACTACAAAATTTAGCTTTACAGTTCTGACAGCTAAAATATGAGTGATGAAATCAAGCAATACGAGCCTACAAGAGGTATAGAAGGCTCAATTTTGTGTGTTCTATATATATATATAAAAAAAAGAAGCCATACCGTATCCTCTACAAAAGTGGATCGCATTTAATGATCTCATCACATTATGTTCTTGGTTTGTACTGTCACCATGGAGAAGCTGAGAATGATGATGAGATATGAAAGGTGTGCTACCTAGCAAATACAACCCTTAAATAGAAGCAGCTCCTGCGAATAACAGACAGCAGGCTAAACCTCTCTTAGCTTTTGTGTCAAGCTCAGTGAAATATATCATTAATGGGACAGAAAACTACAGAAAAGATTAGAAGAGTTTAATAGTTGACTTCTCTATGATAAAATGATTGACATAAAATGGGCTTACTAACATGACTAAACTCTTTAAAGCAATAATCACAAATGTAAAGAAATAATACTAAACTATACATATGTACACATATGGGATATAAGAATTATTGCTATGTCAAACTGAATAATACAGAAAAGATGCATATGTAAGATTCTGATGCAACTAACTGGACGGAAAGGAACAACGGAAATTGGGGCGGGAATCCATAAACAATTATGTAGAACAGCGCCTTTGACAAATGATCAATTATTATACCAAAAAAATTATTCCCTTGAAAGAGGATATTGAGAAGAAAGTGAGAGCCTTGTATTTGTTATTTGTGCTCAAAGATAGGACACATAAATGCATCATTCCAACTTGTTTTTGTATTTTTTTTTCATCTATAACAAACCACTGAATGCAAGGATATAATAAAAGCAAATACTGATTAATATTCACAACCAAATAAATAGGGAGGAAGAACTCTCTTATTGATTGGTTTTAATTAAATGGCTCATGTGCAGAAATATGATTAGTTAGACTGAGGAAAGACTAGTGTGGCCTCAAGTGCTATGACGGGGTAAAAACTTAGCTTAGAGCAAGTTCAACACAACTAACCCCTCAAACCAAAATTTCTCAACTAAGATGAGTTTGGTTCAACTACTGACATTTTTGAATGCAATAAAAATCAAACAAACAAAAGCAATGTTATGGAAAATATGATGAAAGTAAGTGTAAATATGACAAAAGAATTACATTGACTAATATATTGAAACAATTCATAATTAATAAATATAATGATCTAAAAAAAATATATAGCATAAAATTGATAATAAAAACAATAACAACAGTAATAAATAACCAAACCATTTCTGGACTAATTGCATCTCATGGATTCCTTTCAATCTATCATACTGCAAGTCTTCTTTGAGTGGGGCAGCACTAGGTGACTGTCCCCTGTACGGAACTACATTAGTTGATTACCTCTGCCTATACCTACAAAAGGTAACTGACCCTGCTTAAACCTCCCCTTGGTGACTATCCTTGCCTGGACCTCCACTAGGTGATTGTCCTTGCCTAAATGTCCCCTAAGTGACCATCCTTGCCTGGACCTTCCTTAGGTGACTATATTTTGCCTGGACCTTAACTAGATGGCTGTCCCTGACTGCCCCACCTCAGAAGAAGCAATAGTGCTTATGCCTGTGTAGATGAATCTGAGAGACCTGTATTTGAAATCTCCTACATCAAGCTTTTGGCTGGATGCTATCACCTTAGTATATGCAAATTGGTGTCAGCAAGTATCACACCTCACAAGGTGATAATAAAAAAGAAAAGAAAAAAAAAATGATCATGAAAGAAATAGAACACATAAATAACAATAACATATAATATGCACAAAGTCAGTATACAGTACATGTCAGTTTCTATTTTTGGCATTAATATCGTATTTCAACCATCAGGTTGGGCAGCAACTAACATTCCTTTAGTCGTTCATTTGTATCATTTGGTTCCTCTGAATACCCAAAGTTAAGATGAAAGCCCATGACAAAAGCCACATGTTGACACCATACTGGTCTGCCTTGCTGTGAAGAAATAATGCCTTGCTAGTTAGCTCCTTTAACGTTGAGAATATTAACACCACAGTTTACTTGAAATGGGGAGATTCTCACACTTGGTTCCTCTTACATACTCTCTTGAATTCTACAATAGCCGCAACTAACACGATATCTGAAGTTAAAGTCCTTTTAATGTAATGAAAAAAACTAGTTATATAACCATAAAAAGAAAAGAAAAAAATGCAACTTTGGCACTTGATGTGGTTTACAAGACAATGCATATCATGATCTGTTGCTTGCATACCACCTACTGCAAGCTCTTCTGCCTACATTCAGCACTTTTGGAGATTGCTGAATAGAATATATTACCTTTGCAATTGGGGATGTAACTGATACATATTTCTCATCAAGAAATTTTGGAAACAAAAATATGGAACACAGGAAATGTATTTGACTTACTTTCTTGGATTTCTTTTTATGAAAGTAAAGATATCAAACTGTGGACGCAATCATTATGACATGGAGATAAAAGACATCATGGTGTAACAGTTTATGGCCAAACTAAGGGAGAGGGGGTAGAAGATTCATTGTAGAGCACATGATGGCATGGCTTTGCAGCATCAGCAAAATAATATTAGTTACACTTGCATTAAATAGCCACAATTTCCAGGTCAAGATGCACACTGTATAATTTGCAAAAGATAACATTGCCAGCACAAACATGAGAAATATATGTAAAAAATTATGAACACTGATTTTTTTCCCTTCCTTAGCATGAAAGCAAATTTCAAGTTAGTTTCAAGCATTCAAAGGCCAATCATTGGCAAAATAGAAAAAAAAAAGAGACTACAGTTCCTATCACTGTATAAAAATGGATTATCATTATCAACATTTTTTTTCAAGTTTACTTCTTTATAATGGAAAAGACTTCTCTTTAAGTCCTAGCAGAAGTCATCAACCTTCTATCATCCTGCTTGAGAAGTCACTCCCTGTGGAGCCTTCAGGATAAACAGCAGACCAATGAATGACATCGCTTATATATATAAAGTAAAAAATAAAAGTGACTTTATTGACTATGAATAGCTCATCTCAAAATATATGACAACATCAATACTGTTCTTTCTTCACTGCAAGTGAAATTTATGTAGCAAATTTTCAGTTAAAAAATCACTTTTCAATGTCAAGATTTTAGATTTTACGTGACCCCATGTAGTGGCGAGAAGTCAATATACAGGTATATATCACACATTAAACCAAGATACATTACCTTGAAGTCCTTATGCTTTCAGAAACTGGTTACTCATAATCTCCGTATTATGCACAGGGGCACTGTATTATTTATGAAACAAAACACAAACTCATTTCAATTACAACAGCAAATTGATGTAGTCTAGTATAAATCAATACTTATTTACTTCACTACTTTTTCAGTAAAGTCACTAAGGCCTTGGGTGTAAGTTGTATACTTTTCTGAAGTCATACAATTAGATTTTGCAAATCATCCTACTGTCTTCAGTATATTCAACAATCTTTTTCAATTAACCCCCTTCTGTTCTTTGGTGATTCCGTGCTCCAGGAGTCTTTAATTTGTTATCAGATGAAAAGAAATAATACATAGAGTATAGATATGATAATTGTAATTGTAAAGTAACACATTTTATGTGAGAATCAAGATAATTTTATATAAATTTTAAAATTCACTTTGGCTATATTATGCATCATTATGAGAGGAAACCAAGTTTGATAGAGAAAAGAAAAATAAAATATATATATCAATACACATTTTCAGATATACCACATGCTTTGTAGGTAATATTATCACAGCTTGTAATATTTAACAACCCATCACAATTGGCTCTTAGTAAACATATCAAATAAAGCACGAGAAGTCAACTGGAGTACGGCCTCACCTTTTCTTGCTGCCTAAGAAACATTAGAAGATTTTATTATGGTAAAGAGAGAGGCAGATTTGTGTTACTTCCTCTGGACGAAACAATTTAAATCTTGAGACTACTTTTGTTAGATAAATACTCATTTTCACTTTATCTGCTGAGATATTGAAACTTTTTCTTCTTGATAATGTTCAACAAAAAAACTCCAGTCACTTTGAAGTGTTCTCTTTGGAATATACTGGTTATTGAGAGATCCTTTATGAGTTCCAGATCATTCTTCCTCTGAGTCCCCATCACTGGAGTATCCTTGGCTTGTTATGGGGCGGTGATATGGGGCACATTCCATTTGTCTGCCAGTGAAACAAAGAGGAGAAATCAAGTTAGTTACCAAACCTTTTCTTCTCAAACTATGAAGAGGAGTATCCTCTATCTCACTTTACTTTCTCCTTGAATTAGGACTATGCAAATTGCAATAACTTCTAATCCTTAAATGGGATTGCTTACTATGTAAAAATAAAGAGCCCAGTGTCCAATTACACTGTGTAAAAATATATACAAAAATATAGGACTAGTACAGAACTGCCAACTTTTCAAGGAATCAGAGAGTGAGAAAGCAAAAAATATTTCTCAGTAAATCAATCCTCATATGAGATGAGAACAGATCCAAAACATGTTTATGAAAGCCACTAAAAGTCAAGAAGCAGCTCAAACAAAATTCAAAGAGTTCCTATCATCTCCGAAGAACTTACTGTGGTAGTTCCCCTGAGACAAGACTTACGCAAGCCTTCTGTAATGGTTGAGCCATTCCTCCGTCATCTGGGCCACCGTTAGGGGCTTCTTGGTGAGATGCTGCTGTGCCACCAGTACACCTCCTTCACTGACACACACCTCCAGCCACTGTCTTAGTAAAGTTTCCTCACAGCCAACCTAGGAATGGATTAAGCTGACAACTTAGTAAAAGAATGCTTCAGCACAAACTTAAGTCTTCTGCTTAGTAATCTTGATATAGCATAAACTGAACTTCAATTTTAGATCTTACCCTTTCTTGTCCACCTGAAATATTCTGGCTTTCTGGTATTTGTTGACATTCACATTTTGGTATACAATGAACAACTACTACACTCATAATTTTCCTTCAGTTTTATTTTCATACTACATTGCTGTTTAGTATGCTTAGAATAAAGAATCATATTGCACAGAATCGAACGCAAGGCATTTCATTCCCAACACTAATGACAAATACTCTTTTCTCTACTCTATAAATATAAGAGGATTAAGAACTAAAATAATACTTACCACTCTGGCTTGATTAAAAGGCAAGGCTAATCATGTCTTACCTCAGCCTGTGTAAGGAAGTGCACAGGGAGAAGCTTGGCATCTTGAGTCATTAAAGGCAAGAAGACAACCTGTGACTCCCCAGCATCCAAGATTGCTCCTTGAAAGAATCATTGTGAAGTCCAATATAAGTACAGAGATACATTCTGTTTCAATAAAAAATCTCTTTATTTAAGAATTCCCTAGAATCATGTGTGTATCAAAGTGATTATATCTTTTTTTTCTTTACTACTGAACATCATACCATATATGAAATAATATTTCTTCAGTTCACACTTGAATAAAGTGCCAAAACATTC
>NC_091550.1:23509018-23511518 GCF_042767895.1 Penaeus vannamei | reverse complement strand
TGAGGTTTTACTCCTTACTAAGCAGAATCCATTATTTAACCACTTCCCACCGAGTGGCATGTACATAAATACCACGGAAGTTACGGACAAAGTGGCATCATTTCATGACCATTAATGTGCCAACGGCACATCAGATGGAGTTTGTTTTTCTCTGATAGTAGAAGCATTGTTTCTTTAGTAAATCTTTTAGACAATAGCACCTAAAGTGAGGGTAAACCTTCAAAAATTTAATACCTTTTAAAATTGTATCAAAATAAAAGCATTTAACTGCTTAATGATGCCCACAAACTACTGAATGAGCCAAGAGTAAACAGTGGAACCTGTCGATGCATGCCAATAACCCCGCAATCAAGTCCACTTGCCAAAATTTTGAACCATTGTTATTGGGTTAAGAAGCACAAACTGTATAATAAGTATTATAGGTGTTGTATATAATAGGGGATCACAATGTTTACCTTGCTCAGGTCATTTGATCATAGAATGAAAATGATTTTAAGATAAGTGTAATTTTTTTTTTTTTTTTTTTTTCATGCTATTAACCCATTGCCGCCGGGTTGCACGTACGTACATGCCATGGCTGTTGTGGACCAAACGCCGGGGGCATTATGTCATGCCCATTCCCATGCTACTGGCTCGTCAGACGGAGGTTGTTTTTCTCCGGTAGTAGCGTTTTCATTTATATGGTAAAGATTTTAGGCAATGGCACCTAAAGTGAATAAAAGCTTTTAGGTGCTATATGTCGCTCGCAAACTACCGATTGAGCCGGGCGCAAACAGGGGAAACTGCTGGTGTGCGCCAATAAGCCCATGCATACGTAAACTTGCCAAAATTTTTACCCGCTGGTGATGGGTTAAGTATGAATCTTCTCATCTTTTCACATATGAGGTGTTGAGAATAAGAGAGATGAACTCAACAAAACCAAGTTTTGAGACAAATGTGTTTAAAGTTTGCATTTTGCCCTGATCACGAGTCTTACACCATATTCATAACCTTAATTCCAAGTTACTGATATGTTAACTAAGCACACCATTTCTTGCTAAAAGAATCAGAATGGGCAGTCAGTTCGCCTCTCCCATTCTCAACTCCTCATATCATCTTTCCTCTGCTACTTCACACAAAAAGCGTTAGCCAAAAATGAGTTTTCAAAAATCTACTTTTTCTTTTTTATATGTTTCTCTGCATTACAGATTCACAAAATTCAAAGAAATATAGATGCTTATGTTCCAAATTCTTCCTCCTCCCTCTCCATTGTCATAACATAATAATAATAATAATATTAAAAATCAAGCACCTTCACAGCTCAGTGTGAAGCTTGCAGGGCAAAGCCCAAGGCAACCCAACAAATTGATGTTGGGTCCTGCAGTCTGCCACCCCCCTTTATATGGGGTAGTATCAGCGGGGATGGCAGAGGTAGCATTCACCTGGAGTGATTGCCCAAGGCTAAACCTCAGGCGGAACATCAGGGTGGGGGCTTGGAATGTCCATTCTTTGCATCAGGTAGATCGGCTGCCTCTACTGTCGAGAGAACTGGGGAGGCTGAGACATCAGGGTGGGGGCTTGGAACGTCCCTTCTTTGTGTCAGGTTGATTGGTTGCCTCTACTGTCGACAGAACTGGGGAGACTGAGAGTTGAAGTGGCTGCTCTCTCTGAGGTAAGAAGACCTAGCAGTGGCACAATTTGTGTAGGTGGCTAAATCTATTACTGGTCAGGCCACAGCGATGGTCACCATCCTCACGGAGTCACATAGCTATATTCAGCAGACTCCAGCCCTCAATAGTTGACGAGCTTATAATGGTATTGAGACTGAAGCTAGTATTTGGCTTTATGTCTCTTATTGCTGTGTACGCTCCTACCGATGTTTGTAAACTCTACGTGAGAGATGTTATACACCAAACCTGCATCTGTGTCAAACGGTTGTCCTCAGCGAGATAGTTGTATTGTTCAGAGTCACTGCAAAGTGATATCTGGCTGTGGTCAAGCTGGATATGAGATGTCTGTCCCCATGGTTCGGGAGCTGATGCCGGCAGCGAGAATAGTGTCTTTTTCTGGAACTTTGCAAGGTCCCAGAAATTGAGGATTTCTGGCTCTTGACACTAGCGCTCTGACCCACATCGTTGGACGTGATACAGCGATGCAGGTAATGCAGACAAGGAGATCAGCCAAAGACATCAGTGGTACTGAGCTTCTTGGTCCTCTTCAAAACTCCCCAGCGGTCCAATAACCACCCTAGGGTGTTTCATTTGGACAGACTGAGGGAGGGCGAGTGTGCCCAGGGGTTTGCTGATGCAATTTCTGGTCATTTCACAAGATTCGTCAATCTGGCGGACCCTGTACTTCTGTGGGACACCTTCAAGCATGAAACACTTGATGCAGCTCAAGAATCAATTGGTGAACGGCCAAGAGCAAGACAGAATTTTATCTCGCAGGAGACACTGGAAGCTACAGATGCTTGTCTTGCGGCCTATCTGACAGGCATTGGGATTTGCACTGTTCTCAGGTG
>NC_091550.1:23475179-23477679 GCF_042767895.1 Penaeus vannamei | reverse complement strand
GTACTTATGGAGCCATCAATATGTAAAGACAATTCACAAAACAAAACTACTATGGCATTATGTATTCCCAGTGGCAATTGGTTAATTTGCATATTGAATGACTTTGGGCTCACTATGTCAAGCAGTATAGGAGGAAATATGTGAAGAAAATTAAGAAAATCTACAAAAAATTGTCTTGAATGAAAAGTGTATACAAGGTTGCTATTTGAATTTTAAAAACATTCATAAGAGCTAAGATCCTTAGAACACTGTGTACTGGGTTGGTGAGAAGTGAAACAATATCTGGGTTAGTAAGGGTTTTTCTCTCATAGCATAAGGCTGCTGGGGAAATCTGATATTTTAGTACTCTTAGTAGTCAAAGGGTAAACAAATATTCAAAATAACCAAATGTGTTGTTTGGGAGAAAACTTCTAAATCTATAGTTTTCAGACAGTTCTATGCTCTACAACTCATGCAATGATTTAATAGTTTAATTTTTGCCAGTGCTAGACTGCACATATTATTATTAAGTAAGAAAATGAGGCTAATGAATTTACCTCCTGTAAATGAAGAGAACCTATCTAGTCAACACAGATTGTTGATGTATAGGTGATATGGAAAGGGAAGGGGAAATATATGCTAGAGACAGCAATATTACTTATTAGTACAATGTGTTTTAATTTCTTAAAAGCACTTCTGCTTTATAGAGCAATTGTTTTCCATCTTCTTTCCTATGTATTTCTTTCCAAATATTAGAATTTATGAAAATTTGTCAAAAAAAAAAAAAAAAAAAAAGTTTGTGTTTGTTTATACAGTAACAGTGCTTTTATTTGATTTTTGAATGTTACCAGATGAAATCGTACCCTGTTACTTCTAGGATGACTGCAAACTTCTTTGGCCAGCTGTACAAGGTCTAAGTTTTTTCTCATTAGATAACATAGGATATGCCTTTAGAATGCATGCTCTAAAAAGAATATGATTGATTTAGGTCTTGTTGCACTGTTTTTTGCATGCACTCTTTAAATATATGATATAGATAAATTAGTAGTCTGAAGCTTTGTACATATTGTGTCCAAACTGTTAGGACAACTAACTGCCCATGCATAGAACAGCCACTCACCTGATCTGTCTGAAAACTGACTTCTAATTCTGCAATAATGCTGTACCACTGTGAACACTTCTCCCAATATAGAAAGCTGTGAATTCAAAATAGTTGATTATTACAGTATGTATATGATGTTGGAAAAAATGTACCAGCTCTACTGTCTTCTTGTTCATTTTATAATCTGTACATTTCAGAGGAAAAAAATACTAGTTTGAATAATACATTAATACCTATAGTCTGCATTACGTTTTTGTCAAATGAAAACTAACATTGGAATTAATATTGGGTTTACATGTCACTCCATCCCAATATATGTATGATCCTTTCAGGTCTTCACTTCAAGTCACTCCTATTCATACATGTGGTTGATTGCTCATCACTTTAACCTGAGATGGCACAAAGGATTAGAGTGATGTTTATTTTTTCTTTGATTACTATCAGTGTTTTCATAGCCTTATGGTACTCATCATGTCAGTGAGAGTATTAGCAGTATTGATATTAATAGCATTAAAGAAATAAAATTTCCCCTCTAAAATCAAGGAATTTGGCAATAGGTAAGGTCACATCAAGTGTATTATTTAACTCCTTGGTAGCCGAGCACCAGTGGAGCCATGTGTGCAACAAAATTTACAAGACTAATGAGGACAGTATATGTACCTACATAAATAGGGTTAAAATGGTTTTCATAGTTCATATTACAGTTAAAATCAATGCTGTATGGAGTCCTGAAGGCTGTCTTCTTTCACAGATTGTTTGCATATGGCACAACCAACTCAGATTTTGAAGCTGCTCAAAATGAAAACATATATGTGATCAATTACTCATACAAGATTTTTAGTCAAATGAGAATCTACCTTTAAGTCTTGCTTTGCTTTTTTTTTTATTAAAAGGTATTGGAGATATGATTATAGTATAAGAAAGGAAGAAAAGGTACTGTTATTTGAAATTGTGCATGGAGTGATTTGGTCATCAGACGAATACAAATAAAAAATCTTTAACTTTTCAGTTTTTCTACTGTCATCATCCTACATAGAAGGATCTGCCATTTGAGTTCAGTTGTTCAGTTCATGAGCTGGGCTGGAATGTGCTAATGAGTTATAGATCTCAAAGACTGGCATATGTATAATAGTTACCCTGTATTTGAGGAGGCATAATTCCAAAGAACTTAGTAGACAGTTGTGTTTAAATATATTTTTTTATTATTATTCACACAGTATCAGAAACAGTTCAGATGACTAGGAATATGTACCAAGGAAAATCTTTTTGTTATAAGAAAAGGATATGAAAGCATTTTGTGTAGTAATATTGCATGTATAAGATCCAGTCCAAAAGCATGCTCCTATTGATATTGTTTTGATATTATTTTTACTGATTAATGTGTTTTGTATTTGAGAGAGAGAAAGAGAAAGAGAAAGA
>NC_091550.1:23468131-23470631 GCF_042767895.1 Penaeus vannamei | reverse complement strand
CGGATAATCGAAGCGGCAAAAAAGATGACAGCTACATATGCCGATGTATCAAAGGTAAAAGAAAGATAGAAAAAGAAATCAAGATCACAAAGGAAGAAATTAAGACAGCTTGCAGAGTCGGCAAAGAAGAACGAATTGGGAAACATGCCAGAAATATTGCTAATTTCGCTGATGTAAATAAGGATATAGTCATATTGGAACATGAAAAAAGTTGTAGATGGAATTGAACGATACAGCGAGGACAAGAAATTGATTGTAAACATTCTCAAGTTCATAATTCCCGAATTCGCGGAGCAGACTTAGCTCACAGGAGGCTGGGATTATTCGAGAAGGGAAAGAAACGCCCTCGTAAAGTAACCTGCAAAGCAAATATATTATCGGAACCAAAATGTAGAGACAGACAAATATTAACCCTGCAGCCAAAAGGAATACCGAAAGATTATATAGAAATAGTTTATACAAATATTGATGGTTTATTTTCGAAATTGCTAGAACTAGAGACAATAATTGAAATTGATAAACCAGATGTAATATGCATCACTGAAACCAAACTTGATCCCTCCATAGACGATGTAACATTAAGACTACAAGACTATCAAATTGGGAGAAAGGATAGGGCAGATGGAAATGAAGCGGGGGGGGGGGTAGCAATATTAACAAGGAAAGGAATTATTACAAAGGAGTTAGAACTTAATCAAGACCCCATAGTCGAACTGAAGGTAATTAAGGTAGAAACAAACGGGGTAAACATATAATAACCACGGTATACATGCCACCTCATACATGGTTTGGTCACAAGAAAATTACCAATAACTAATTCAAGAGACATTAAAGAACCTGGAAGAAGTGCTACAACTTTCGGAAACCAATGCAAGAGAAATTCTTATCACGGGGGATTTTAATAGCAAACCAGAGCGCAACCACTCTCATGAAATGCTGTTACTAAAAATCATAACGTTTTGCCTTTTCCAGAATGTAACAGATCGTACCAGGATAAGAGGGCTAGATAGGCCATCTATGCTTTACCTCTTTTCCCTCATCTTCAGCCTTTCAACACTACTCTAGATAGTTGACACATAACTATCACCTGACATCCCCCTTTACTATACCTTCCTATAGTGCTATATGACCTTAGATGTCTAGCACATTTAACCATTAACCATTATGCTTTACCTAATATTCACAAAGCATAACGATGATACTAAGGATATCGAGTACTGTCCTCCTTTAGGAAAAGGCGACCATGTAGTGATTAAACTAAAATACTGTCTGCTACAAGACTCATCGTAAGCAAGGAAAGAAAGGAAAGGTACAATTACAAAGGAGGTGATTATAGAAGCGTTAAAGATTTTTTTGATAGCATAAACTGGGAAACACTTCTGGGCGATGAAAGCCTTGATCTTCAGCATTCAAAATTTTGTGAGATCTATAAATAAGGAGTGGAAAAAATTATATAAAAATTTAAAACTGAAGCAAGAAATGGGCAAAAATGGTTCAATGACAATTTCAAGAAAATGAGAAGAAACAAGCAGCTCCAGATGGAATTTCTGACTGGGAGAGGAGGATTTCAGAGGAATTTCATGATAATGTTGATAATAATGATAATCACAATTGCAACAATGATAACACCCATAATGGTAGTAGCAATAATAACAATAAGAACAATAATGATTATGATAATTATAATAAGAGCAATGGCAGTAAGAACAACATAGGATGATATTGATGATAATAATGATAATAATGATAATAGTAATAATGATAATCACAATAAAATCATCTGAATACTAATGATGATAACAATAATGACAATACCAATAATGAAAATAATAAGATAACAATGATAATATCAATAGCTGGTAATGATAATAAGGATAAAATCAATTACAAAAGTAATAATGATAAAAATGATAATACTAATTGCGATAATGATAATAATAATAATAATAAAAATGATATAGATGATGATAATAAAGGTGATAATGATGATAATAATAATGATGATGATAGTAATGATGATGATAATAGGAACAATAATGATGACAGTGATACTAATGATAATGATAATTATGAAAATAATGATAATGATAATTATGAAAATAATGATAATGATAATGATGAAAATAATAAAACTAGAAATGATAATGATAATCATTATGGTGATGATATAAATAATTCCAATCATTTTGTTATTATTATTTTTATTATTATCATTATTATTATTGTTATCAATATCGTGCTAATAATAACAACAATAGTAATAATTATATTGATAATAATAATGATAATAACAATAATGATAATGATAACTATAATGATAATCGTAATAATAATGTTAATGATGATAGCAACAATAGTAATGATAATACTAGTAATGATGTTAATGATAATGAAAATGATGGCACTTCCAATAGATATTATTTTAATATTGATGATAATGATAATAACGATTAGAATAATAATAATTCATAACAATATTAGTGAGATTAATGATAGTAAT
>NC_091550.1:23438131-23443131 GCF_042767895.1 Penaeus vannamei | reverse complement strand
TCTTCATTCGATCTGTTTACAACTTTTATTTCTTGACAGTTTCCCAGCGGAACCCCGCTGTTTTCTTTGGGATCTGTCCACAATTTATCATAGTTGATTAACAAATTGCTCGTCAGACACCCTTTTCGCTTCACAATCGCATTGAATGATTTTCTCAAACAGTTTCATCTTCATTTCACATTTCTTTACCGGTCGGTTCCCAGCCCTTTCCCATCTCCATCTCCATTTCTCTTCCCGCTTCTGATTTTATTTTTCTGTTTTATCGCTCTGCAAATCACTTCCTTATTTTCGCGAGCGCCCTGCAACTTCCTCGTCATTAAATCTTCCTCACATGAAGAAAAGCTGTGTCTCCGGGCGTGTTTATCCTCGTGGCGCTGATGAGAAACGATGGCACGACAAACACTGTTTATCGATGTTCTATTATTTCCGCCTAACCTATTGCGGATATTAATATACCAGCGACTTACACTTCCCGGAACACGACCCTCAGAGACCACCTACGCGGGGCTCTGTATCTGCCGATGATAAATACAGAAGTCTTAGATAAAATAGTGTTTACTGCCTAAACGTAAATAGTGTTGCCAGGCTGAGCGGCCTGAGAGGAAGGCTGCTCGCGCTCTGAAACAGTCTTGCCAGGTAAGTATACCGGCGCAGTGTTGCCAAGGTGAGTACCACTCGGGTGCCAAATTTACTAATTGAAGAGGCGCTTCAGAATAAGGAAACGCCTCTCTTATTCGTTATAATCATCCTTATTATGAAATTATCAGCGCTATAATTCCATTATATGAATTAGTACCTTGCTATCATTATTATAATTATTATTATCATTGCATTATTATCATAATTATGATGTCAGTCATTATTACTATTATCATTACCATTACTATTGTCATCATCATTATTAGTTATTGTTATTATTGTTGTTATTATTGGTATTATTATTATTGCTATTATTTTTATGGTGTCATTTTCATTTTATCATTATACTTATCAGTGTTATGGTTATTGCTGGTATTGTTATTATTATTAATATAAATGTGTATCATTATTTTAATATTGACATCATTGTTATTTATATAATTTTGATACCTTAATTATTATTATCATTATTAGTATCATCATCATCATCATCATCATCATCATTACTATTATTATAAATATCACCATCATTAATACTTTTATTATTAGTATTATTGTTATTATCATTAATATTATCACATAATTGTTATAACTACTATCATTATTATTACAATTAGTGGATGTTTTGTTCTTACTGCCGTTGTTATTGTCATTATAATCATCACGAGTCTCACTGGAAAGGCGTTGGCAATAATAATAATAACCATTATTATTATAATAACAATAACCATTATTATTATTACAATAATAACCATTATTATTATTATCATTATATTAATAACCGTTACTATATTGCCCATAGCAACGCGGAGGTATAGCCGTGGAATAACAACTACTATGATATCAGTGTATTGTTGTTAAAGGATTATAGACCTTATTCAGATTTCCAGATCTAAAAGGAGAAAACTAAGCCGCCCAACAACAGAGATGTTGCAATGAAAAAAATCGAGTATTTGCAACATCAAAATTGATATCGATCTCATCTGAACATACTAAATGAATAAAGAAAATGCAACACCTCATTAAAAACAGAGTTGCAAATTTCTTTTCCTCTTCCAGCAATCTACTGCCAAATCTGGTTGCCAAAATTGCTCGTTCAATGTATTTGCAAGAAAAGAAAGACGCCTGATTTTCTTTTCCCATCAAAACGGTTAAAGTCACGTCCCTTTGTTCTCTTTCTAAACAGTAAGCAATTGAATGTTAAAGAAACAAAATGATGATGAAGCCAGTCGAATGGAAGACTCATGATGCCATTGTATGCATGATGTAATTGTAATTGCTATCATAGAAATGATAATGATGATAACAAAAGTGATATTAAACAATGATAAAAAGGATCACTATAAATGATTATGATATTACAACCAACAGTAATAATGATGATAATGAGAATTACATTGCAATCCCCCTTTTCAAGTAAACTGATAGCGTCCGTCTCCCTATCTGGCATTGCTAATGAACAATTCAAGGAATCCTGGATCCGGATCATGATCCAGATCGCCACCAAAGGTTAATGGCATCTAAGTTAGGCTAAGACGCACTTTTTGTAAGAAAAAAAAATCCGTTCATAACATCATAATCCGGATCAACACCTAAATTTAGTAGCATCCGTTGGGCCAAGACGCATCTCTCGTAAACATTTAATTAAAATCGGCTAACCCGACTAACCATCGCTAACAAAAACATAATCTCCTTGGCGGATAATAATAATAATGATAATAATAATGATAATAAAAGTGATAATGATGACAAAAATATAAATAACAATGATAATCATGATAATATCAACAAAAATAATATTAAGAACAATAAAGATGATGAATATATTAATAATGAAAGCTATGATGATGATAAAGGTAATACAGTAATAATTATGATAATGATCATAATAGTTATGATAGTAATTAGGATAGTAATGATAATGATGATAAAAGAGAAATGATAATGATGATAAAAATTATAATGATCAAAGTATTACTACCAATGATGATAACAAAAAAGGCAATAATGATAGAAATAATGATAGTGACAATATCAATATTAACAATAATAAAACTAATAATATTAACAATAATGATAATGATGATAATAACAATAATGACAATATTAATAATAGTAACAGTAATGATGATATTAATGTAACATTAACATTAATAGAATAATAATATTATTAATAATAATGCTAATGATGATAATGGTGAAAACAGTAATAATAATATTATTAATAATAATAGTAATAATAATAACAATGATAATAATAATGATAATAAAAATAACATTAATGAAGTAGTAATAATAGAAATAATAATAACGATAATGATAATAATAATAATAATAATGATATTAATGATGATAATTATAGTAATGATAATGAGGATAATGATGGTAATGATAATGATAATAATAGTTTTAATAGCAACAACAATGATAATAGTGACAATAACGATAATAGTAATAATAATAATGATATTCATAATAATGATGATAGTGACGATAATAATAATAATAATGATAATAATAATAATAACCATATGACACATAATAATGATGGTAATGTTGATAATAATGATAATAATGATGATCAAATAATAATGATAATAATGATATTAATGATGATCAAATAATAATGATAATAATTATAATAATGGTAATGATAATAGTAATAATAATAACAATGAAAATGATAACGATAGTAATAACAGTAGTAATTGTTATAATACTAATAAAGATCATAATAATGGTTAATGATAATAATATGGTAATAATAATAATAATGACAACTACAGAAAAAGGACCAGCTTTTGATATATAAAATATTACTTGAAGACTGCAAATCAAATCATCGTAATCTAAGCATGGCTTGGACTGCCTTCCACAGTGTACCTCAGCTAGATTCTGATGTCTCTACAACTTATGTAAGATATTAGCCATCAATAATTAAAGTAAATTTGCCATTGTGGAGAAGGACTTTATCGCCTGAATCAAATCAAATCCTATTAACATGAGAAGTGGGATTTCCCAAGGCGACTTTCTGTCACCAATACTCTTCTGCTGCATTGATATCCTTATTACCTGAATTGAGTAATACTGGCTATGGATATATGGTCAGGAATAAAAGCGTAAATCCTTTATTTATTTTTGGATGATCTTAATGCTAAAGATGGCAACGTTCTAGGACTACAAACAGTTAAGAAATGACAATATTGGCCCGTTTTTTGGACTAGACAAATGCAGAAATGCAACATTTACGAGGGGAAGAATAGTTAAATCGCCGGACGTGAACCTCGAAAAAATAACGTAATTAGAAATCTGGAAGAAACATACAAATATCTTATTAACGAAGGTAACAGGGCACAACTTGCTAACATGAAGGAGGTTAAAAAGGGATGCTATCGAGGAATACATATTGTACTGAGATCAGAAATAAAGTCAGCTAACGAAATAGAAGCGTAATGCCAGCTGTGACATCCAGCTTCAATATAATGAACTGAAACTTGTCTGACATAAAAAGAATTGACACAAAAATCCGTAAACTGTTAAACTATAACAGGATGCACTGCCCAGAATCAGATGTTATATACATTATATACCTAGAAGGGAAGTGGTAAACCCTTGTTCAGCTTGAATTATTCTGGACTACAAAAACATCTAGAGACTAGCGATGATTGCATATTGTAATTGGTAACTATGAGCAAGAAGGCACATTCCACCGGTAAAGAGAGTAATAGATTTGTAACAGAACTGAATTATAGAAACGCACCATCGAGGGTCTAGAAAGCACCAAACAAGCAAATTGTAAAAAAGGGCCACAAAAGAAGGCATCAAAAAGATCAGAGAAAATTAGGAATTTAAGTCATGCATGATATCAATACAATACAATAAACGCCCATCAGTGGCTACAAGGAGCAGGATTGAAAGCCGAAAGAACAGGGCTGCTCAAGAGCGACGCCTGTTTACCAGAAATTAACAACCAAAGATCACAAAGGAACTGACTCAGAATGTCTATCTTTAGACAAGTATGATGAAGCCACAGACCATCTGGTATCAGGGTGCTTAGTTCTAACGCCCGGTGAGAATGATGACAAGACGCGATCGAATAGGACATCTTCATCAGAAATTATACCAACTCTACGGCCTTTCATGCGCAGGCCACTGGTACGAGCGCAAACCTTCGTCAGAAAATTATCGTTATTATCTTATGGGACTTTGAATACAAGCAGAATTATACAGGCAAATAGGCCAGATAATAATGGATCTCGGTTGTGTCCAATTGAATGTAAGCGAAATAAACTGCGTAGTGGTGTAAGTAAACCCTTTTCATTGCCTCTGAAAAACAACAATAATTATGATAATGGAAACTA
>NC_091550.1:23423131-23433131 GCF_042767895.1 Penaeus vannamei | reverse complement strand
ATTATAATTATTGTTATTACTATTATTGTTATTATTATTATTATTATTATTATTATTATTATTATCATTATTATCATTATCATTATTATTATAATTATTTTCATTTTTAATATCATCATTTTCATTATTTCTATTATTATCCTTATCATTATTGATATTGTTGTTATTATCATTACCATTAGTATCATCATTATCATTATTCCATCATTATCAGTATCATTATTATCATTATCATTATAATTGTTATTATCATTATAATTATCATTATCATTATGATTACCATTATCATTACTATTATTATCATTTTATTATATTGTTATTATTGTTATTATTATTATTATTGTTATTATTATTATTATCATTATTATTATTATTATTATTATCAGTATTATTATTATCATTATTATTATTGTTATTATTATTATTATTATTTTTTTTTTTTACCATTATCATTATTATTGCCACTGATAACAAATATGATACTTAATATCATTATTATTAGTGTTATTATTATTATTAGTTATATCTTTACTATCATCACCATTATCACTTTATCAACTATTTAACATTAGGATAATGATGATGATGATGATAACAATAAAATGATAGTAATTATAATGATAATGATCATAATATTGATAATCAAAAGGAGAATAATACTGATAATAATGATGATAATAGTAATGAGAATAATAATGATAATAAGGATAGAAATATAAATGATTATGATAAAGATAATAATGATGATAAAAGCAATAACAATCATAGTAATAATTATAAAAGAAAATAATATTACTAATGATTTATTATTATCATTATCATTATCATCATCATTATTTTTTATTAATATTATCATTGTTTTTTTTCCGATTTATTGAGATTAATGTTAATTAATTGTTTTTCACATTGTTATCATTGGTAATATCATTATGATTACGATTATTATGTTTTTTTTCTTATAATTATAATTATCACAGTTATCCTTATTATCACCATCATAATTATCATGGTTGATAGTAATAATGATAATGATAATAATAATAATGATAATGTAATAGTATTAATTATAATAAAGATCATTATGATAATAACAATAGTGAAAATAGTAATAAGTTAATGTTTGCATTATAGTAATTATTATTATTATCGTCATTCCCTTTATTATTATCAATATTCTTTTCTTCTTATTATTTTGTTATTCTTATTCTTCTTGTTATTTTAATCATTATAATAGTATCTGTTTCTATAAATATTGAAATTTCTGAAATTATTATCATCCTTCTTAGTGATATTATCCTTATTCCTATTATCATTATTACTTTATATAATGATGATAATAATAATAAGAATGATAATTATAACTATTATTCAATGTAATAATTATCAATGACATTGTTGTTTTTATTAGCATTCATTACTCTTAACATCATTATCATTGATATCATCATCATCATCATAATAACTTTTACTAATAATAATGATGAAAGTAGAAATAATATTTAGTAATAATAATGATAATGATGATAATGATATTAATGATTATCATATATTGTTCTTGTTAATATCATTATCATTACCTTTTGCTATTAATATCATAATTATTATTGTTGTTATCATCAGCATCTTTACTATAATTTGTTTTATTATTATCATTGTTTCTGTTATTATTATTATTATTATTATTATTATTATTATTATTACTATCATTAATACCATTATCATTGTTTTCGTGGTGCTCTTGTTTTCATTATAATTATTGTTACCTTTATTATTAGTTTCAGTATTATTATCATATTTGCCATTGTTACATGATGATGACTACTTACCATCAATATCACTTTTATTATTATCGTGATCATTATTGTATCCACATTTACATTATTATTATTATTATTATTATTATTATTATTATTATTATTATTATTATTATTATTATCATTATTGTTATTATTATTATTATCATTATTATTTTATTATCATCATAATCATTATTATTATTATTCTATTATCATCATAATCATTATCATTATTATTTTATTATCATCATAATCATTATTATTATTATTTTAATATCATCATAATCATTATTATTATTATTTTATTATCATCATAATCATTATTACTACCATCATTATCATTGTTGTTAATATTATCACTATTTTCATTATTATCATTGTAATTTAATATTAATAATATTAATGATGATAATGATTATAGTAATTATCATTATCATCATTAATATTATTAATGTCATTATTAACGTTATTATTAGTATTTTCATTATTTTTATTATCATTATCATTATTGTTATTTTTATTCTCATTATTATTATCACTATCATTATTTTCATTATCGTTATTGACATTGTCATGTATTTCATTATTACTGTCCTTCTCATGATTCTCATTGTTATCATTATTATCATTATAACATTTGGTATTATCATTATTATTATTGTTAATAATGATAATGGTAATGATAATAATATTGTTATTACTAATATGATTATAATAATAATATAAGAAATATCACAGATTAAAATAATTGTTCTTACATTCATCCATATTGTCACTTGTTATTTTTTCATTTCTATTATCGTTATCATAATGATGATGATAAGGATTATCATAATTATTATTATTACATTTTCAGTCTTATCAATGTAATTTTTATCAATATCAATAGAATTGTAACTATCATAATTATCTTCCTTATCATTATTTTGAAGATTATTATGAAATGATCTTGATGATGATGATTTTCATTATATGAAGCATAATCTGAATTGATTTATCTAATTATCATTATTTTCATCATCTTATTATCTTTTTATCATTCCTAAAATAATAATTATTATCATTTCAATATCATTGTCACCATTATTATTTTATTGTAATTATTATTATCATCATTAATGTTATTTCTAGTTGTTATTGTCAATATTATATTAATCATTATCATTATTGTTAGTAGTTATAACAAAGATAGTAACAATATCATTGTTATTAATATTACTTTTACTGTTAGATTCATCATCTTTATCTTTGTCATGATAACTATTATAATTATAATTGTTGTAATAATAACAATTGTTATTATCATGATAATTATACCACTAATACTACTGTTATTGTTAGTAAATATTACTGTTAATAATTATAATAAGGATGACAATAGTAATGATAAGTATAATTATAAAAAAGATGATGATGATAATAACGATGATGATGATGACGATATTAATGGTAATCATGATAATTATAATATTAATAATGATGGCTATAAAATTAATGATGATGGTAATGGTAATGGTGATAACAATAATGATGATAATACTAATGATGACAGTGATATTAACAATACTGATAATGATAATAATAATAATAATAACAATAACAATAACAGTAATAATAATAATGATAATAATGACAATTCTATTATTATTATCATCATCATCATTTCATATCTATTTTATTTATATGATTATTATTATCATATATGTTATTATTACCATTATTGTCATTTTTATTATTACCATTATTGTCATTATCATTATTGTTATTATCATTATTATTACCATTATTAATGTCATTATTATTATTATTATCATCGTTATTACCATTATTAGTATTATTATTATCATTATTATCATTATTGTTGATATTATTATCATTGTTATGATTTTTTTTCATTATCATTATCATCGTTATTATTATTATTATGATTATTATTATGATGATAATACAGATACCGATGATAATAATAATAGTAACAATAATGATGAAAATAGTAACACCAACAATAATAATAACGATAATAATTATTGTAATCATAAAGATGATGATGATGATAATAATAATGATAATTATTATTACTATTGTTGTTATTATTATGAATATTATTATCATTATCATCATCGTTATTATCATTTCTTTCATTTCCAGATCATCATTATATTCATTATTATTATTATCATCATTATATTCATTATTTGTTAATTGTTATCATTATCATCGTTATTATTATTATTATTATTATTATTATTATTATTATTATTATTATTATTATCATCATCATTATTATCATTATTGATATTATTATTATAATTTTATTATTATTAAAAAATCATTATTGTCATCATAACAATATCATCATCAATATCATATTGTTATTAGTATCATCATGGCTATCACTATCATTATTATTATTGTCATTCCTATTGTTATCGTTATCATTATTAGCATTACAACAATTGAAATAACTGCTACTCTAATACTAGTAAAACTAGTTTCATTATTATCATTATTATTACTATTATCATCATTATTTTCATGATTATCATTATTATTACTATTACCATCATTATTTTCATGATTATCATCATCATCATCATTTTCAGTATTGTTTTTTTTAATGTGATGTTCATCATTGTTAGTATCATAAGCGTTATCATTATTATTATCAATATTATTATTATTATTATTGATACTCTACCTTATGTAACTGTTATTGATGTTACATTTATTATTATTATTATCTTTATCATGATTATGATTATTTCTACCATTGCCATTATTGTTATCATTATTATTGTTGTTTTTATCATTATCATCATTATCCAAGTCATTTTTTTGTTATTATCATTTCTATTATCATTATTACTAACATTATTATAGTTATCTTTATCAGTTATACTATTATCATTATTGTCATCATCATTATCATTATAATTAGTATTATAGGAATTCTTATAATCATCAATATTGTGATTATTTATTCTGTCGTAGATGGAATTATCATCAATTTTGAGACTTGTCATTATCATTGTTTTCAATATTCCTATTATTTTTACTGTTATTATTATCATTATTATTATTATCATTATTATTATTATTATTATCATTATTATTATATTTATTATTATTATTATTTTCATTGCATTTTTTCACTTCTAGTATTGATATTATTTAACAATTATTGTTATTGTTGATGTTATTATTATTTGCCATTTTTTATCACGATTACTAGTAGATTATAGTCTTTGTTATTATTAACTTAAGTAAAGTTGATTTTCATGTCTAATGTTGTAATTGAAGCAATTAATGTGAACAGAGTTATGTAATCTGAATGGTAATTATGATAATGATAATAATGTAGGAATAAAAGAATGAGCTCTAATAAAATAAGGATAATAAAGATAGTCATAATGATAATGTTGATAATGATTATACCAATAATGATTTCTTTGATAATAATAATTACAATTTTAATAAAAATAAAGATGATAATAACAATAATAATGAACAATTGATATGATGACCATGCTAATGATGAAATAATGATGATAATGTTGATAATTATCATCATCTCCATGATAATAATAATAACAATAACAACATTAATACTGACAGTAATGATAATTATCATTATCATTATTTTTTTCTTATAATTATCATTTTTATTATCATTATCATAATTGTTTTTGCTATTCTTTTTCTTACTGTTATTGCCTTTGTTATCATTATTATCATAATCATCATCATCTTTATCATCTTGATAATAATGATTATTATTATCTTTCCTATTGTTCTTGGTCTTGTTGTTATCATTAAGATTATTATCATCTTTATTACCATTATCATCATGAATATCATCATCATTATTAACATTATCTTCATTGTTATCATAGTTTTCATCATCACCATCATCATATTATTATTATTATAATTATTATTGTTATTATTATTATTATTATTATTATTATTATTATTATTATTATTATTATCAGTGGTAGAAGTAATAATAGAATTATTTTTACTCCTATTATTATTAATCATTGACATTATTTTGAAAATCAAATGTATTATTACAATTTTAATCATCTTTAATATCATTGTAGACCATCATCATCATCATCATTATCCTGATTATTATTATTATTAATGTTATCATTATTATCATTATCACCATTATTATTATCATTATTAATATAACCATCAAAATTATTGATAGTATTACCATTATCATTATCATCATTGTTATTATTATGTTATCATTATGTTGTTATTATTATCAATGTCAATTATATTTTTCTTATTATTATTAATATTACCTTTATTATTAGCATCACAATTATCATAATCATTATCACTATCATTATTTTTGTAGTTTTTAGTATTATTATTGTTGTTATCATTATTATTTTCATTATTACTATCATGCTGCTGCTGCTGATGGTGCTACTTATTATTATCATTATCATTATCATTATTATTATTACTATCATTATTATTGCTATTATTATCAACATTATTATCATTACCATTATTGTTATTATTGCCATCTTATTATTATTATTATCATTATTATTATTATTATTATTATTATGGTGATGATGATATGTAAGTAATGATTATAGTAATAATGGTAAGAGTAATTATGATAATAGTAGTAATGAGTACTGTAACGAAAATATTACGTATGATATGCGTGCATATTATAATGATAATGATATTGATAATAATTTTGATAATGATAGAAAAAAGATCATTATAATTGCAATGGGAATGATAGCAATGATAATAATAATAAAAGTTATGATAATAGTATAATATCATAATAATAATAGCAATGATAATAATAGTACTAAGGCTAATGATAATGATAATAGTAGTAATAATGATAATGATAATAATGATGAAAATAATAATAATGAAATAAGAGAAATAATAGGAATGATTGTAATGTTAACGGAAATAACGATAATTTTAATGGTAGTAATATTAATGAAGATGATAATTTTAAATACTATAATAATATTAAAAAGAATGATCACGATAATAATAATGATTATTATATGATAATAACAATAAGGATAGTAGTAAACATGATAATAAAGATAGTAATAGTCGTAATAGGCGTAAAAACAACAAGAACCTTTATAACGGCAATAATAGAAATAATAATCTTGATGATAATAACAGTAATTATGATGCTCATTATTATTCTGCCATTATCATTTTCATTATCACCATTATCATTATTATTAGGATTATGGTTATCATTCTTCTTTTCTTCTTATTATTATTATCGTTATCATTTTCGTTATTAGTATAATTTTTATTGCCATTATTATTTTAGTTATTATTATCATTATTATTATCATTATTATCATTATCATTATTGTTATCATCATCACCATTATCATTATTATCGTTATTATTATTAATATCTTTATTGATACTGATATCATTAACATTATTTTCATCATTATTACTATTATCGTTATGATTAAGATTATTATTATAGCTTCTTTTTATTCAATGTATTATCCACCCCATTCGTATTATTATCAGCATTTGTGTTTTTGTGATTATAAGTGGTATTATCATCGTTTATATTATTATCATTGTTATTATTCACAATATTACTCTAACGTTACTGTTATCTATTGTTATCATTATCATTATTGTTGTTAGTGTTACTATAATCATTATTATCATCATTTCTATTGTTATTATTATCACTATTATTTTTGTCTTATGTTTTTTATTACTTCATTATTGTTATTATTATGATTGTTAATATCATTATTGATTATTCTTATCACCTTCGTCTTCATTTTTGTTATCGGTATTATTTCTATTATTAACATAATCATAAATGTTGTTATTACAAGAATTATGATTATTATTTATATTATTATGCCTAGCATCCTCACTGTTATCACCTTTAGCATTATTATTATAATTTTAACATTATTTCATCATTGTTTTAGTAACATTGTTACCATTATTGTTTTAAGTGTTATCATTAAGATTTTCGTTATCACTGCTTTTTATCGTTATCAATATTTATCATCATCAATCATCACCATCACCATCATCATCATCATCATCATCATCATCATCATCATCATCATCATCATCATCATCATCATCATCATCAATCATCATCATCATCATCATCATCAATCATCATCATCATCATTATTATAATCATCATTATTATCATTATTACTATTATCATTATTACCATTATTATAATCATAATGATTCCTCTCGTTACTATTGTTATCATCATTGTTATTATTATTTACAATAATTGTTATGATAGTTATGTTTGTTATTATTATTGTAATCATTATTAGCATTATATAGTTTTTATTATTATCATCATTATCAACTTTCACGATTATTGTTGATATCATATTATCATCAATATCATATTGATATTATTGTTATTAGCGTCATTATTGATATTGTCATAAAATCTGCATTATTTTTTTCATAGCAGTTGTTGTTATCGATGATAATAGTGATACTGTTATAATAACATTATCATTGCAATATAATAATCAAACTTATTGCCATTATTATTCTCATAATTATTTGTATTACTATTACTATTAGTATTTTATTAGTAGTAGTGTTATTATCATCATTAGCAATTTTACCATTACCATTGTTGTTATTATTATTATCATTATTATTGCCATCATGATTATCATTATCATTTTTGTTATCATCACTTTTTTTAATCATATATGTTATTACTGTTATTACTAATACCATCATAATTGTCTATTTTTTATAATGGTTACTGTTTTATAATAGTTTCCTTGTCATTATTCTATTACGATTATGATCTATAATCAGTATAATCATAATAATAATAATAATAATAATTATTATTATTATTATAATAATAGTAATAATGACAAGAATAATCATTAGTATCATCATTATTATTATTATCATCAATTTCATTGCCCTTGCTGTCACTGTCATTACTGTTTTTGTTATCTTTATCATTATTCACATTATCTTTGTCATTTGATCATGCTTATTGTTATCACTCATATTGCTTTCAAGGCATCATTCTTTTTATGATGATTTTCTCTATTAATTAATTGTTTTATCATTATCATTTATTATCATTGTAATTATTAATGGTATTAGTCTCATTATCATTATCAATATTGTCATTATTTTTATCATTGGTATTATTTTCACTATGATCGTTTTCATGTTACGATTTGTTACTCTATTATTACTGTTATCATTACTATTATTGTTCTCTTTATCATTGTTATTATTATCATTGGTAGTAGTATTATAAGTATTCTTATTGATATTTTCTTATCGTTATTAATATTGCCATTGTCCAAATTATCATTACTTTTGTTGTTATTACTGTTATCATTACTTTACTATTATTATTATCATTTTTCTTCTTATCATTATTATTGATATTATTATCATCACCTTATTATTATTACTATTATCATGATTATTATTATTGTTATCACTATGAAAATAATGATGATAATAATAGCAATAATAATTCTTCCTCATTATTATTAACATTATCGTATTTGTTTTTATTCTCATCATTCTGAATTTAACATTCATAAATGTTTTTAGTCCTGATATTATATATATTTTTATTATCATTATGATAATTGGTATCAAAGATATTGTTTTGTTTATCATTATTATTATCATTAATAATATTATCATTATCATTGTTAGTGATATTGTTGTTATTCTTATCGTTATTTTTATCATCATTTTTATTGTTTTTATTATTATCATTGTCAATATAAGTATGACATCTATTATTATCATCATCATTTTCGAAATCATTACGGATACTATTATTGTCCTTATTATCTTTATTAAGAATGTTTGACATTGCTCATTGCGAGAAATTTAGAAAGGGTTTGAGTGAAAAGAATAACGACAGTACAAGAGATTATCAGTTTATGTCATATCTTAAATATTAGATATTAAATTGATATTATTGAAACCGGTTATATGCATCCCATGCGCTGTTAAGTTATTCTAATTCATACTAATTCTATTATTATTATTTTTTTTATCATTATTATTATCATTATTATTATTATTATTTATATTATCATAATTCAATATTCAATCATCATCATCTTGATTATTATTATTACTATTGTTATCATTATTGTTATTATTATCATCAT
>NC_091550.1:23410631-23413131 GCF_042767895.1 Penaeus vannamei | reverse complement strand
CCGAGAAAGACGGCTAAGAGGTGGTCTATGAGCCCGAGAAGGACGATGCCCAAGAGGTGGTCTATGAGCCCGAGAAGGACGACGCCCAGGAGGTGGTCTATGAGCCCGAGAAGGACGCCAAAGAGGTGGTCTATGAGCCCGAGAAGGACGATGCCCTGGAGGTGGTCTATGAGCCCGAGAAGGACGCCAAAGAGGTGGTCTATGAGCCCGAGAAGGACGCCCAGGAGGTGGTCTATGAGTCTGAGAAGGACGCCAAAGAAGTGGTCTGTGAGCCCAAAAAGGACGCCCAAGAGGAGGTCTATGTGCCTGAGAAGGACGCCCAAGAGGTAGTCCATGAGCCCGAGAAGGACGATGCCCAGGAGGTGGTCTATGAGCCGGAGAAAGACGCCCAAGAGGTGGTCTATGCGCCCGAGAAGGACGACGTCCAGGAGGTGGTCTACGAGCCCGAGAAGGACGATGCCCAGGAGGTGGTCTATGAGCCCGAAAAGGACGCCCAAGAGGAGGTCTATGAGCCCGAGAAGGACGCCAAATAGGTGGTCTATGAGCCCGAGAAGGACGCCCAGGAGGTGGTCTATGAGTGAGAAGGACGCCAAAGAGGTGGTCTATGAGCCCGAAAAGGACGGCCAGGAGGAGGTCTATGAGCCCGAGGACGCCAAAGAGGTGGTCTATGAGCCCGAGAAGGATGCCCAGGAGGTGGTCTATGAGTCTGAGAAGGACGCCAAAGAGGTGGTCTATGAGCCCGAAAAGGACGCCCAAGAGGAGGTCTATGAGCCTGAGAAGGACGCCAAAGAGGTGGTCTACGAGCCCGAGAAGGACGATGCCCAGGAGGTGGTCTATGAGCTGGAGAAAGACGCCCAAGAGGTGGTCTATGCGCCCGAGTAGGACGACGCCCAGGAGGTGGTCTATGAGCCCGAGAAGGACGCCAAAGAGGTGGTCTATTAGTCCGAGAAGGACGATGCCCAGGAGGTGGTCTATGAGCCTGAGAAAGACGCCCAAGAGGTGGTCTATGCGCCCGAGAAGGACGACGCCCAGGAGGTGGTCTATGAGCCGGAAAAGGACGCCCAAGAGGAGGTCTATGAGCCCGAAAAGGACGCCAAAGAGGTGGTCTATGAGCCCGAGAAGGACGCCCAGGAGGTGGTCTATGAGTCTGAGAAGGACGCCAAAGAAATGGTCTATGAGCCCGAAAAGGACGCCCAAGAGGAGGTCTATGTGCCCAAGAAGGACGCCCAAGAGGTGGTTTATGAGCCCGAGAAGGACGATGCCCAGGAGGTGGTCTATAATCCCGAAAAAGACACCCAAGAGGATGTCTATGAGCCCGAGAAGGACGCCAAAGAGGTGGTCTATGAGCCCGAGAAGGACGCCCAGGAGGTGGTCTATGAGTCTGAGGACGCCAAAGAGGTGGTCTTTGTGTATGTGTATGTATGAGCCCGAGAAGGACGACGCCCAGGAGGTGGTTTATGAATCGGAGAAAGACGCCCAAGAGGTGGTCTATGCGCCCGAGAAGGACGATGCCCAGGAGGTGGTCTATGAGCCGGAAAAGGACGCCCAAGAAGAGGTCTATGAGCCTGAGAAGGACGCCAAAGAGGTGGTGTATGAGCCCGAGAAGGACGCCCAGGAGGTGGTCTATGAGTCTTAGAAGGACGCCAAAGAGGTGGTCTATGAGCCCGAAAAGGACGCCCAAGAGGAGGTCTATGTGCCCGAGAAGGATGCCCAAGAGGTGGTCTATGAGCCCAAGAAGGACGATGCCCAGGAGGTGGTCTATGAGCCCGAGAAGGACGACGCCCAGGAGGTGGTCTATGTGCCCGAGAAGGACGATGCCCAGGAGGTGGTCTATGAGCCGGAGAAAGACGCCCAGGAGGTGGTCTATGAGCCCGAGAAGGACGATGCCAAGGAGGTGGTCTATGAACCGGAATAAGACGCCCAAGAGGTGGTCTATGCGCCCGAGAAGGACGACGCCTAGGAGGTGGTCTATAATCCCGAAAAGGATGCCCAAGAGGATATCTATGAGCCCGAGAAGGACGCCAAAGAGGTGGTCTATGAGCCCGAAAAGGACGCCCAGGAGGTGGTCTGTGAGTCTGAGAAGGACGCCAAAGAGTTGGTCTATGAGCCCGAAAAGGACGCCCAGGAGGTCTATGAGCCCGAGAAGGACGCCAAAGAGGTGGTATATGAGCCCGAGAAGGACGCCCAGGAGGTGGTCTATGAGCCCGAGAAGGACGCCAAAGAGGTGGTCCATGAGCCCGAGAAGGACGCCTAAGAGGTGGTCTTTGAGTCTGAGAAGGACACCCAGGAGGTGGTCTTTGTGTATGTGTATGTATGAGCCCGAGAAGGATGACGCCCAGGAGGTGGTCCATGAGCCGGAGAAAGATGGCCAAGAGGTAGTCTATGCACCCGAGAAGGACGATGCCCAGGAGGTGGTTTATGAACCGGAGAAAGACGCTCAAGAGGTGGTCTATGCGCCCGAGAAGGACGACGCCCAGGAGGTGGTCTATGAGCCGGAAAA
>NC_091550.1:23353131-23373131 GCF_042767895.1 Penaeus vannamei | reverse complement strand
GGGTCGCCGCGCTCGACACGTGCTTGGCTGGGCATTCGTCGGGTATTTGGTCACATTTGGTGCGCGGCTCCGGTTGCTGTAGGGGCGCTCTGGCCTCGCGCGGCGCGGGCGAGGGCAAACGGGGCGGATGGGGGAGGGGAGGTCAGGTCCCTCCGGAAGTGGAGCGCATGGAAGGAGAGACGAGAGAAGTGAGGTCAGAGTGGGAGGTGCAGGAGGGGCAATAAGCAGATACCGGAATGGGAGTAGATAACGTAGGCGGAAGTAAAGAAATGAAACATGGCGGAAAAAGAGAAGAGATAATGGCAATAAAATAGAAGAAAATTGTAGCATGAAGATGACAGGGAAGTACAGGCGAAGGACAGCACAGAGCATTGGGAGAGATAGACACGGCGATAAAGAGTGGAATTCGACAGGTACAGGATAGTGGACATAGCAAGAGTAGATGGAATTTTAGGTCGAGATAAAAACAGAAAAAAATACAACGGAAATATTTCAACTGTCGAGAGCAATTCATCCGTTTGAAATGTCATTCTACTGAATTCACCAAAGATGATATCTTCAGCAGGAATTCAAAACTTAAGATGAAAGGAGGAGAGCTTGCCCGGGCGCCGCGTCCCGCCCCCGCCGACGAGCGCCGCGGGACAGGCCCGGGAAGGGTCGCAGTCAGAACGAGGCCGCCGACGCTATTTCTGTAGCCTTTTGTGGCCGCTGAGGTTGTTTACTCCTTGCCTGTTTTGCTTGAGGATAATCGCCGTCACGAGCCAACTTACCTGAAGGAAATCGTGTTTGTTTGCTTTCACTCTAGGTAAACGTCAAGCATCCCATAACTCCTGTCGATTCTCCTCGCCGTGACGAGAGGGTAATATTTTTGGCGGCGCTGCAAACACATCAAAGCCGTGTAGCGGGAACTTGGCCGGCCTCCAGGGCGTTTTTTGTTTGTTTTGTTTTGCTTTTAGTCGCGGGGTGTATAACGGTACTAAACCCGAAGGGATGCATCATTCCCGCGTGTCGGCTTCTTCAAGCACACTTCTTGTGGCCGGAAAACTCGGCTTCTGATGGAGGGCGAGCGGAGAGGGAGAGATGGATAGCTCTGGGGATATCTACGGGATTCTCGCGTAAGGTTTCATTTGTGTTCGTCCCTCCAGAATAAAATCTAGGGCTGTCAGCACAGGTCATTTGCACACGCAAACTTAATCACAATCAAATTGTTCTAGATATATGTGTCCGGGTCCGGCGCACGCGGGCCAATACAATGCGCACTGCTTCCGGGGCCTTCCTCAGTCTCGCAGCGAAAGACCTCAAGTCAAAAGTCATTATCAACGAAGATCAGCCCTCGCGAGACGCACATTGCCAGATGTCACCAGCAGTCATATTCAAGACCCTCCAACAATCTTTATGATCTTGGAGGAGCGATTTATCTCGGCCTTTTTCGGCGGGGGAATCGCGGAGTCGACACGATGATTAGGCGATGAAAGCCGAGCCACAGAAGCAGAAAATGAGTACATATAAGGCTTTAGTTTAGGATGATTGGAGGCTTCCATTACTCTCGTCACAAGAAAAATGTATTGGTTTCTTATTCTCAGCAGTATGTTTTTTTTTCTTGATTTGGCAAATGCAAATGAAAAAAACAACATAATGTTGACACAACTGAACAAAAGATGGAATAGATATGTTTAGTCTAAAGGGATTGGAATGCTTCTTCCTTCCCTCTTCCCTTCCTCCTCGTTCAAAACAATGTTTTTTTCTCCTTATAGTGAATTAGTGATGCTTCCTAGAAAACATGAAGTGGACGTAGAGAACTGAAAAAAACTATTTCAAAACATAATGAAAACTTCTTTCGTAAATACAGTTGGGTGAAAGAAGCAGAAAAGGAAGTGATAAAAAAAGAAGAAAGAGAAAAAGAGAAGCACTGGCAAACACGCATCCAGGTCGCCTCTGACGCGCCAGAAAAACAAATTCGCAACAAGATGCGCGAGGAAGGCGGGCAATGTGATAGCTGTGGTTACTACCTCAAGAATATCGTCAAATTCCTCATCAGCCACATAGGCCTCGTCTCGCTGGTCATAGGCTACACCATCGTGGGAGCCTTCACCTTCGAGAGACTCGAGGCCGAGCATGAACTCCAAATCAAGAAGAACATGTCGTCGGTGAGACTCAAGGTGAGTGAGCATCGCGTTCAGCCCGCGGACTGGCGGCGCCTCTTTCTCCGACGTCTCTTTCCTCCACCATCGTCATCTCCGTCTTTCTCCACCATCGTCATTTCCGTCTTTCTCCACCATCGTCATCTCCGTCTTTCTCCTCCATCGTCATCCCCGTCTTTCTCCTCCATCGTCATCTCCGTCTTTCTCCTCCATCGTCATCCCCGTCTTTCTCCTCCATCTTCATCCCCGTCTTTCTCCACCATCGTCATCCCCGTCTTTCTCCACCATCGTCATTTCCGTCTTTCTCCACCATCGTCATCTCCGTCTTTCTCCACCATCGTCATCTCCGTCTTTCTCCACCATCGTCATCTCCGTCTTTCTCCACCATCGTCATCTCCGTCTTTCTCCACCATCGTCATCTCCGTCTTTCTCCACCATCGTCATCCCCGTCTTTCTCCACCATCGTCATCCCCGTCATTCTCCACCATCGTCATCTCCGTCTTTCTCCACCATCGTCATCCCCGTCTTTCTCCACCATCGTCATTTCCGTCTTTCTCCACCATCGTCATTTCCGTCTTTCTCCACCATCGTCATCTCCGTCTTTCTCCACCATCGTCATCTCCGTCTTTCTCCACCATCGTCATCTCCGTCTTTCTCCACCATCGTCATCTCCGTCTTTCTCCACCATCGTCATCTCCGTCTTTCTCCACCATCGTCATCTCCGTCTTTCTCCACCATCGTCATTTCCGTCTTTCTCCACCATCGTCATCCCCGTCTTTCTCCACCATCGTCATCTCCGTCTTTCTCCACCATCGTCATCTCCGTCTTTCTCCACCATCGTCATCCCCGTCTTTCTCCACCATCGTCATCTCCGTCTTTCTCCACCATCGTCATCTCCGTCTTTCTCCACCATCGTCATCTCCGTCTTTCTCCACCATCGTCATCCCCGTCTTTCTCCACCATCGTCATTTCCGTCTTTCTCCACCATCGTCATCTCCGTCTTTCTCCACCATCGTCATCTCCGTCTTTCTCCACCATCGTCATTTCCGTCTTTCTCCACCATCGTCATCTCCGTCTTTCTCCACCATCGTCATCCCCGTCTTTCTCCACCATCGTCATCCCCGTCTTTCTCCACCATCGTCATCTCCGTCTTTCTCCACCATCGTCATCTCCGTCTTTCTCCTCCATCGTCATCCCCGTCTTTCTCCACCATCGTCATCCCCGTCTTTCTCCACCATCGTCATCTCCGTCTTTCTCCACCATCGTCATCTCCGTCTTTCTCCACCATCGTCATCCCCGTCTTTCTCCACCATCGTCATCCCCGTCTTTCTCCACCATCGTCATCTCCGTCTTTCTCCTCCATCGTCATCTCCGTCTTTCTCCACCATCGTCATCTCCGTCTTTCTCCTCCATCGTCATCTCCGTCTTTCTCCACCATCGTCATCCCCGTCTTTCTCCACCATCGTCATCCCCGTCTTTCTCCTCCATCGTCATCTCCGTCTTTCTCCTCCATCGTCATCTCCGTCTTTCTCCACCATCGTCATCTCCGTCTTTCTCCTCCATCGTCATCTCCGTCTTTCTCCTCCATCGTCATCTCCGTCTTTCTCCTCCATCGTCATCCCCGTCTTTCTCCACCATCGTCATCTCCGTCTTTCTCCACCATCGTCATCTCCGTCTTTCTCCACCATCGTCATCTCCGTCTTTCTCCACCATCGTCATCTCCGTCTTTCTCCACCATCGTCATCTTCGTCTTTCTCCACCATCGTCATCTCCGTCTTTCTCCTCCATCGTCATCTCCGTCTTTCTCCACCATCGTCATCTCCGTCTTTCTCCTCCATCGTCATCTCCGTCTTTCTCCTCCATCGTCATCTCCGTCTTTCTCCACCATCGTCATCTCCGTCTTTCTCCTCCATCGTCATCTCCGTCTTTCTCCTCCATCGTCATCTCCGTCTTTCTCCACCATCGTCATCTCCGTCTTTCTCCACCATCGTCATCTCCGTCTTTCTCCACCATCGTCATCTCCGTCTTTCTCCACCATCGTCATCTCCGTCTTTCTCCACCATCGTCATCTCCGTCTTTCTCCACCATCGTCATCTCCGTCTTTCTCCACCATCGTCATCCCCGTCTTTCTCCACCATCGTCATCTCCGTCTTTCTCCACCATCGTCATTTCCGTCTTTCTCCACCATCGTCATCCCCGTCTTTCTCCACCATCGTCATCCCCGTCTTTCTCCACCATCGTCATCTCCGTCTTTCTCCACCATCGTCATCTCCGTCTTTCTCCACCATCGTCATCTCCGTCTTTCTCCACCATCGTCATCTCCGTCTTTCTCCACCATCGTCATCTCCGTCTTTCTCCACCATCGTCATCTCCGTCTTTCTCCACCATCGTCATCTCCGTCTTTCTCCACCATCGTCATCTCCGTCTTTCTCCACCATCGCCATCTCCGTCTTTCTCCTCCATCGTCATCCCCGTCTTTCTCCACCATCGTCATCTCCGTCTTTCTCCACCATCGTCATTTCAGTCTTTCTCCACCATCGTCATCTCCGTCTTTCTCCACCATCGTCATCCCCGTCTTTCTCCACCATCGTCATCCCCGTCTTTCTCCACCATTGTCATCTCCGTCTTTCTCCACCATCGTCATCTCCGCCTTTTTCCACCATCGTCATCGTCTTTCTCCACCATCGTCATCTCCGTCTTTCTCCACCATCGTCATCCCCGTCTTTCTCCACCATCGTCATCTCCGTCTTTCTCCACCATCGTCATCTCCGTCTTTCTCCACCATCGTCATCTCCGTCTTTCTCCACCATCGTCATCTCCGTCTTTCTCCACCATCGTCATTTCCGTCTTTCTCCACCATCGTCATCTCCGTCTTTCTCCACCATCGTCATCTCCGTCTTTCTCCACCATCGTCATCTCCGTCTTTCTCCACCATCGTCATCTCCGTCTTTCTCCACCATCGTCATCTCCGTCTTTCTCCACCATCGTCATCTCCGTCTTTCTCCACCATCGTCATCTCCGTCTTTCTCCACCATCGTCATCCCCGTCTTTCTCCACCATCGTCATCTCCGTCTTTCTCCACCATCGTCATCCCCGTCTTTCTCCACCATCGTCATCTCCGTCTTTCTCCACCATCGTCATCTCCGTCTTTCTCCACCATCGTCATCCCCGTCTTTCTCCACCATCGTCATCTCCGTCTTTCTCCACCATCGTCATTTCCGTCTTTCTCCACCATCGTCCTTTCCGTCTTTCTCCACCATCGTCATCTCCGTCTTTCTCCACCATCGTCATCCCCGTCTTTCTCCACCATCGTCATCTCCGTCTTTCTCCACCATCGTCATCCCCGTCTTTCTCCACCATCGTCATCTCCGTCTTTCTCCACCATCGTCATCCCCGTCTTTCTCCACCATCGTCATCCCCGTCTTTCTCCACCATCGTCATCTCCGTCTTTCTCCACCATCGTCATCTCCGTCTTTCTCCACCATCGTCATTTCCGTCTTTCTCCACCATCGTCATCTCCGTCTTTCTCCACCATCGTCATCTCCGTCTTTCTCCACCATCGTCATCCCCGTCTTTCTCCACCATCGTCATCTCCGTCTTTCTCCATCATCGTCATCCCCGTCTTTCTCCACCATCGTCATCCCCGTCTTTCTCCACCATCGTCATTTCCGTCTTTCTCCACCATCGTCATCTCCGTCTTTCTCCACCATCGTCATCTCCGTCTTTCTCCACCATCGTCATCTCCGTCTTTCTCCACCATCGTCATCTCCGTCTTTCTCCACCATCGTCATCTCCGTCTTTCTCCACCATCGTCATTTCCGTCTTTCTCCACCATCGTCATCCCCGTCTTTCTCCACCATCGTCATCTCCGTCTTTCTCCACCATCGTCATCTCCGTCTTTCTCCACCATCGTCATCTCCGTCTTTCTCCACCATCGTCATCTCCGTCTTTCTCCACCATCGTCATCTCCGTCTTTCTCCACCATCGTCATCTCCGTCTTTCTCCACCATCGTCATCTCCGTCTTTCTCCACCATCGTCATCTCCGTCTTTCTCCACCATCGTCATCTCCGTCTTTCTCCACCATCGTCATCTCCGTCTTTCTCCTCCATCGTCATCCCCGTCTTTCTCCTCCATCGTCATCTCCGTCTTTCTCCACCATCGTCATCTCCGTCTTTCTCCACCATCGTCATCTCCGTCTTTCTCCACCATCGTCATCTCCGTCTTTCTCCACCATCGTCATCTCCGTCTTTCTCCACCATCGTCATCTCCGTCTTTCTCCACCATCGTCATTTCCGTCTTTCTCCACCATCGTCATCCCCGTCTTTCTCCACCATCGTCATCTCCGTCTTTCTCCTCCATCGTCATCCCCGTCTTTCTCCACCATCGTCATCTCCGTCTTTCTCCACCATCGTCATCTCCGTCTTTCTCCACCATCGTCATCTCCGTCTTTCTCCTCCATCGTCATCTCCGTCTTTCTCCACCATCGTCATCTCCGTCTTTCTCCACCATCGTCATCTCCGTCTTTCTCCACCATCGTCATCTCCGTCTTTCTCCACCATCGTCATCTCCGTCTTTCTCCACCATCGTCATCTCCGTCTTTCTCCACCATCGTCATCTCCGTCTTTCTCCACCATCGTCATCTCCGTCTTTCTCCACCATCGTCATCTCCGTCTTTCTCCACCATCGTCATTTCCGTCTTTCTCCACCATCGTCATTTCCGTCTTTCTCCTCCATCGTCATCTCCGTCTTTCTCCACCATCGTCATTTCCGTCTTTCTCCACCATCGTCATTTCCGTCTTTCTCCTCCATCGTCATCTCCGTCTTTCTCAACCATCGTCATCTCAGTCTTTCTCCACCATCGTCATTTCCGTCTTTCTCCACCATCGTCATCTCCGTCTTTCTCCACCATCGTCATCTCCGTCTTTCTCCACCATCGTCATCTCCGTCTTTCTCCACCATCGTAATCTCCGTCTTTCTCCACCATCGTCATCTCCGTCTTTCTCCTCCATCGTCATCCCCGTCTTTCTCCACCATCGTCATCTCCGTCTTTCTCCACCATCGTCATCTCCGTCTTTCTCCACCATCGTCCTTTCCGTCTTTCTCCACCATCGTCATCTCCGTCTTTCTCCACCATCGTCATCTCCGTCTTTCTCCACCATCGTCATTTCCGTCTTTCTCCACCATCGTCATCTCCGTCTTTCTCCACCATCGTCATCTCCGTCTTTCTCCACCATCGTCATCTCCGTCTTTCTCCACCATCGTCATCTCCGTCTTTCTCCACCATCGTCATCTCCGTCTTTCTCCACCATCGTCATCTCCGTCTTTCTCCACCATCGTCATCTCCGTCTTTCTCCACCATCGTCATCTCCGTCTTTCTCCACCATCGTCATCTCCGTCTTTCTCCACCATCGTCATCTCCGTCTTTCTCCACCATCGTCATCTCCGTCTTTCTCCACCATCGTCATCTCCGTCTTTCTCCACCATCGTCATCTCCGTCTTTCTCCACCATCGTCATCTCCGTCTTTCTCCACCATCGTCATCCCCGTCTTTCTCCACCATCGTCATCTCCGTCTTTCTCCACCATCGTCATCTCCGTCTTTCTCCACCATCGTCATCTCCGTCTTTCTCCACCATCGTCATCTCCGTCTTTCTCCACCATCGTCATCCCCGTCTTTCTCCACCATCGTCATCTCCGTCTTTCTCCACCATCGTCATCTCCGTCTTTCTCCACCATCGTCATCCCCGTCTTTCTCCACCATCGTCATCTCCGTCTTTCTCCACCATCGTCATTTCCGTCTTTATCCACCATCGTCCTTTCCGCCTTTCTCCACCATCGTCATCTCCGTCTTTCTCCACCATCGTCATCTCCGTCTTTCTCCACCATCGTCCTTTCCGTCTTTCTCCACCATCGTCCTTTCCGTCTTTCTCCACCATCGTCATCTCCGTCTTTCTCCACCATCGTCATTTCCGTCTTTCTCCTCCATCGTCATCTCCGTCTTTCTCCACCATCGTCATCTCCGTCTTTCTCCACCATCGTCATCTCCGTCTTTCTCCACCATCGTCATCCTCGTCTTTCTCCACCTACGTCATTTCCGTCTTTCTCCACCATCGTTATCCCTGTCTTTCTCCACCATCGTCATTTCCGTCTTTCTCCTCCATCGTCATTTCCGTCTTTCTCCACCATCGTCATCCCCGTCTTTCTCCACCATCGTCATTTCCGTCTTTCTCCTCCATCGTCAGCCCCGTCTTTCTCCACCATCGTCATCCCCGTCTTTCTCCTCCATCGTCATCGTCTTTCTCCTCCATCGTCATCCCCGTCTTTCTCCACCATCGTCATCCCCGTCTTTCTCCACCATCGTCATTTCCGTCTTTCTCCTCCATCGTCATCCCCGTCTTTCTCCACCATCGTCATCCCCGTCTTTCTCCACCATCGTCATTTCCGTCTTTCTCCACCATCGTCATCCCCGTCTTTCTCCACCATCGTCATCCCCGTCTTTCTCCACCATCGTCATCGTCTTTCTCCTCCATCGTCATCCCCGTCTTTCTCCACCATCGTCATTCCCGACTTTCTCCACCATCGTCATCTCTGTCTTTCTCCACCATCGTCATTTCCGTCTTTCTCCACCATCGTCATTTCCGTCTTTCTTCACCATTGTCATCTCCGTCTTTCTCCACCATCGTCATTTCCGTCTTTCTCCACCATCGTCATCCCCGTCTTTCTCCACCATCGTCATCCCCGTCTTTCTCCACCATCGTCATCTCCGTCTTTCTCCACCATCGTCATTTCCGTCTTTCTCCTCCATCGTCATCCCCGTCTTTCTCCACCATCGTCATCCCCGTCTTTCTCCACCATCGTCATCTCCGTCTTTCTCCTCCATCGTCATCTCCGTCTTTCTCCACCATCGTCATTTCCGTCTTTCTCCACCATCGTCATCCCCGTCTTTCTCCACCATCGTCATCCCCGTCTTTCTCCACCATCGTCATCTCCGTCTTTCTCCACCATCGTCATCTCCGTCTTTCTCCACCATCGTCATCCCCGTCTTTCTCCACCATCGTCATCCCCGTCTTTCTCCACCATCGTCATCTCCGTCTTTCTCCACCATCGTCATCCCCGTCTTTCTCCACCATCGTCATCTCCGTCTTTCTCCACCATCGTCATGTCCGTCTTTCTCCACCATCGTCATCCCCGTTTTTCTCCACCATCGTCATCCCCGTCTTTCTCCACCATCGTCATCTCCGTCTTTCTCCACCATCGTCATCCCCGTCTTTCTCCACCATCGTCATCTCCGTCTTTCTCCACCATCGTCATCCCCGTCTTTCTCCACCATCGTCATCTCCGTCTTTCTCCACCATCGTCATCTCCGTCTTTCTCCACCATCGTCATCTCCGTCTTTCTCCACCATCGTCATCTCCGTCTTTCTCCACCATCGTCATCTCCGTCTTTCTCCACCATCGTCATCCCCGTCTTTCTCCACCATCGTCATCTCCGTCTTTCTCCACCATCGTCATCTCCGTCTTTCTCCACCATCGTCATCTCCGTCTTTCTCCACCATCGTCATCTCCGTCTTTCTCCACCATCGTCATCTCCGTCTTTCTCCTCCATCGTCATCTCCGTCTTTCTCCACCATCGTCATCTCCGTCTTTCTCCACCATCGTCATCTCCGTCTTTCTCCACCATCGTCATCTCCGTCTTTCTCCACCATCGTCATCTCCGTCTTTCTCCACCATCGTCATCTCCGTCTTTCTCCACCATCGTCATCTCCGTCTTTCTCCACCATCGTCATCTCCGTCTTTCTCCACCATCGTCATCTCCGTCTTTCTCCACCATCGTCATCCCCGTCTTTCTCCACCATCGTCATCTCCGTCTTTCTCCACCATCGTCATCTCCGTCTTTCTCCACCATCGTCATCTCCGTCTTTCTCCACCATCGTCATCTCCGTCTTTCTCCACCATCGTCATCTCCGTCTTTCTCCACCATCGTCATTTCCGTCTTTCTCCACCATCGTCATCTCCGTCTTTCTCCACCATCGTCATCTCCGTCTTTCTCCACCATCGTCATCTCCGTCTTTCTCCACCATCGTCATCCCCGTCTTTCTCCACCATCGTCATCTCCGTCTTTCTCCACCATCGTCATCTCCGTCTTTCTCCACCATCGTCATCTCCGTCTTTCTCCACCATCGTCATCCCCGTCTTTCTCCACCATCGTCATCTCCGTCTTTCTCCACCATCGTCATCCCCGTCTTTCTCCACCATCGTCATCTCCGTCTTTCTCCACCATCGTCATCTCCGTCTTTCTCCACCATCGTCATCTCCGTCTTTCTCCACCATCGTCATCTCCGTCTTTCTCCACCATCGTCATCCCCGTCTTTCTCCACCATCGTCATCTCCGTCTTTCTCCACCATCGTCATCTCCGTCTTTCTCCACCATCGTCATCTCCGTCTTTCTCCTCCATCGTCATCCCCGTCTTTCTCCACCATCGTCATCCCCGTCTTTCTCCACCATCGTCATCTCCGTCTTTCTCCACCATCGTCATCCCCGTCTTTCTCCACCATCGTCATCCCCGTCTTTCTCCACCATCGTCATCTCCGTCTTTCTCCT
The DNA here is from genome assembly GCF_042767895.1 of Penaeus vannamei. Classification (NCBI taxonomy): domain Eukaryota; kingdom Metazoa; phylum Arthropoda; class Malacostraca; order Decapoda; family Penaeidae; genus Penaeus; species Penaeus vannamei. The sequence goes on along the minus strand of NC_091550.1, from coordinate 23,362,390 downwards.
CCATCGTCATCCCCGTCTTTCTCCACCATCGTCATCTCCGTCTTTCTCCACCATCGTCATGTCCGTCTTTCTCCACCATCGTCATCCCCGTCTTTCTCCACCATCGTCATCTCCGTCTTTCTCCACCATCGTCATTTCCGTCTTTCTCCTCCATCGTCATCCCCGTCTTTCTCCACCATCGTCATCCCCGTCTTTCTCCACCATCGTCATCTCCGTCTTTCTCCACCATCGTCATCTCCGTCTTTCTCCACCATCGTCATCCCCGTCTTTCTCCACCATCGTCATCTCCGTCTTTCTCCACCATCGTCATCTCCGTCTTTCTCCACCATCGTCATTTCCGTCTTTCTCCTCCATCGTCATCCCCGTCTTTCTCCACCATCGTCATCTCCGTCTTTCTCCTCCATCGTCATCCCCGTCTTTCTCCACCATCGTCATCTCCGTCTTTCTCCACCATCGTCATCTCCGTCTTTCTCCACCATCGTCATCTCCGTCTTTCTCCACCATCGTCATTTCCGTCTTTCTCCACCATCGTCATCTCCGTCTTTCTCCACCATCGTCATCTCCGTCTTTCTCCACCATCGTCATCTCCGTCTTTCTCCACCATCGTCATCCCCGTCTTTCTCCACCATCGTCATTTCCGTCTTTCTCCACCATCGTCATTTCCGTCTTTCTCCTCCATCGTCATCTCCGTCTTTCTCCACCATCGTCATCCCCGTCTTTCTCCACCATCGTCATCCCCGTCTTTCTCCACCATCGTCATCCCCGTCTTTCTCCACCATCGTCATCTCCGTCTTTCTCCTCCATCGTCATCTCCGTCTTTCTCCACCATCGTCATCTCCGTCTTTCTCCACCATCGTCATCTCCGTCTTTCTCCACCATCGTCATCTCCGTCTTTCTCCACCATCGTCATCTCCGTCTTTCTCCACCATCGTCATCTCCGTCTTTCTCCACCATCGTCATCTCCGTCTTTCTCCTCCATCGTCATCTCCGTCTTTCTCCACCATCGTCATCTCCGTCTTTCTCCACCATCGTCATCTCCGTCTTTCTCCACCATCGTCATCTCCGTCTTTCTCCACCATCGTCATCTCCGTCTTTCTCCACCATCGTCATCTCCGTCTTTCTCCACCATCGTCATCTCCGTCTTTCTCCACCATCGTCATCTCCGTCTTTCTCCACCATCGTCATCTCCGTCTTTCTCCACCATCGTCATCTCCGTCTTTCTCCACCATCGTCATCTCCGTCTTTCTCCACCATCGTCATCTCCGTCTTTCTCCACCATCGTCATCTCCGTCTTTCTCCTCCATCGTCATCTCCGTCTTTCTCCACCATCGTCATCTCCGTCTTTCTCCTCCATCGTCATCTCCGTCTTTCTCCACCATCGTCATCTCCGTCTTTCTCCACCATCGTCATCTCCGTCTTTCTCCACCATCGTCATCCCCGTCTTTCTCCACCATCGTCATCCCCGTCTTTCTCCACCATCGTCATCTCCGTCTTTCTCCACCATCGTCATCTCCGTCTTTCTCCACCATCGTCATTTCCGTCTTTCTCCTCCATCGTCATCCCCGTCTTTCTCCACCATCGTCATCCCCGTCTTTCTCCACCATCGTCATCTCCGTCTTTCTCCTCCATCGTCATCCCCGTCTTTCTCCACCATCGTCATCCCCGTCTTTCTCCACCATCGTCATTTCCGTCTTTCTCCTCCATCGTCATCCCCGTCTTTCTCCACCATCGTCATCTCCGTCTTTCTCCACCATCGTCATTTCCGTCTTTCTCCACCATCGTCATCTCCGTCTTTCTCCACCATCGTCATCCCCGTCTTTCTCCACCATCGTCATCTCCGTCTTTCTCCACCATCGTCATCTCCGTCTTTCTCCACCATCGTCATCTCCGTCTTTCTCCACCATCGTCATCCCCGTCTTTCTCCACCATCGTCATCCCCGTCTTTCTCCACCATCGTCATCTCCGTCTTTCTCCACCATCGTCATCTCCGTCTTTCTCCTCCATCGTCATCTCCGTCTTTCTCCACCATCGTCATCCCCGTCTTTCTCCACCATCGTCATCTCCGTCTTTCTCCACCATCGTCATCCCCGTCTTTCTCCACCATCGTCATCTCCGTCTTTCTCCACCATCGTCATCCCCGTCTTTCTCCACCATCGTCATCTCCGTCTTTCTCCACCATCGTCATTTCCGTCTTTCTCCACCATCGTCATCCCCGTCTTTCTCCACCATCGTCATCTCCGTCTTTCTCCACCATCGTCATCCCCGTCTTTCTCCTCCATCGTCATCCCCGTCTTTCTCCACCATCGTCATCTCCGTCTTTCTCCTCCATCGTCATCTCCGTCTTTCTCCACCATCGTCATCTCCGTCTTTCTCCACCATCGTCATCTCCGTCTTTCTCCACCATCGTCATCCCCGTCTTTCTCCACCATCGTCATCTCCGTCTTTCTCCACCATCGTCATTTCCGTATTTCTCCAACATCGTCATCTCCGTCTTTCTCCACCATCGTCATTTCCGGCTTTCTCCACCATCGTCATTTCCGCCTTTCTCCACCATCGCCATCTCCGTCTTTCTCCTCCATCGTCATCTCCGTCTTTCTCCACCATCGTCATCCCCGTCTTTCTCCACCATCGTCATTTCCGTCTTTCTCCACCATCGTCATTTCCGTCTTTCTCCACCATCGTCATCTCCGTCTTTCTCCACCATCGTCATCCCCGTCTTTCTCCACCATCGTCATCTCCGTCTTTCTCCACCATCGTCATCTCCGTCTTTCTCCACCATCGTCATCTCCGTCTTTCTCCACCATCGTCATCTCCGTCTTTCTCCACCATCGTCATCTCCGTCTTTCTCCACCATCGTCATCTCCGTCTTTCTCCACCATCGTCATCTCCGTCTTTCTCCACCATCGTCATCTCCGTCTTTCTCCACCATCGTCATTTCCGTCTTTCTCCACCATCGTCATCTCCGTCTTTCTCCACCATCGTCATCCCCGTCTTTCTCCACCATCGTCATCCCCGTCTTTCTCCACCATCGTCCTTTCCGTCTTTCTCCACCATCGTCATCTCCGTCTTTCTCCTCCATCGTCATCTCCGTCTTTCTCCACCATCGTCATCTCCGTCTTTCTCCTCCATCGTCATCTCCGTCTTTCTCCACCATCGTCATCTCCGTCTTTCTCCACCATCGTCATCTCCGTCTTTCTCCACCATCGTCATCTCCGTCTTTCTCCACCATCGTCATCTCCGTCTTTCTCCACCATCGTCATCTCCGTCTTTCTCCACCATCGTCATCTCCGTCTTTCTCCACCATCGTCATCTCCGTCTTTCTCCACCATCGTCATTTCCGTCTTTCTCCACCATCGTCATCCCCGTCTTTCTCCACCATCGTCATTTCCGTCTTTCTCCACCATCGTCATCTCCGTCTTTCTCCACCATCGTCATCCCCGTCTTTCTCCACCATCGTCATCTCCGTCTTTCTCCACCATCGTCATCTCCGTCTTTCTCCACCATCGTCATCTCCGTCTTTCTCCACCATCGTCATCTCCGTCTTTCTCCACCATCGTCATCTCCGTCTTTCTCCACCATCGTCATCTCCGTCTTTCTCCACCATCGTCATCTCCGTCTTTCTCCACCATCGTCATCTCCGTCTTTCTCCACCATCGTCATCTCCGTCTTTCTCCACCATCGTCATCTCCGTCTTTCTCCATCATCGTCATCTCCGTCTTTCTCCACCATCGTCATCTCCGTCTTTCTCCACCATCGTCATCTCTGTCTTTCTCCACCATCGTCATCTCTGTCTTTCTCCACCATCGTCATCTCCGTCTTTCTCCACCATCGTCATCCCCGTCTTTCTCCACCATCGTCATCTCCGTCTTTCTCCACCATCGTCATCTCTGTCTTTCTCCACCATCGTCATCTCTGTCTTTCTCCACCATCGTCATCTCTGTCTTTCTCCACCATCGTCATCTCCGTCTTTCTCCACCATCGTCATCTCCGTCTTTCTCCACCATCGTCATCCCCGTCTTTCTCCACCATCGTCATCTCCGTCTTTCTCCACCATCGTCATCTCCGTCTTTCTCCACCATCGTTATCCCTGTCTTTCTCCACCATCGTCATGTCCGTCTTTCTCCACCATCGTCATCTCCGTCTTTCTCCACCATCGTCATCTCTGTCTTTCTCCACCATCGTCATCCCCGTCTTTCTCCACCATCGTCATCTCCGTCTTTCTCCACCATCGTTATCCCTGTCTTTCTCCACCATCGTCATGTCCGTCTTTCTCCACCATCGTCATCCCCGTCTTTCTCCTCCATCGTCATCTCCGTCTTTCTCCACCATCTTCATTTCTGTCTTTCTCCACCATCGTCATCCCCGTCTTTCTTCACCATCGTCATCTCCTTCTTTCTCCACCATCGTCATTTCCGTCTTTCTTCACCATCGTCATCTCCGTCTTTCTCCACCATCGTCATCTCCGTCTTTCTCCACCATCGTCATCTCCGTCTTTCTCCACCATCGTCATCTCCGTCTTTCTCCACCATCGTCATCTCCGTCTTTCTTCACCATCGTCATCTCCGTCTTTCTCCACCATCGTCATCTCCGTCTTTCTCCACCATCGTCATCTCCGTCTTTCTCCACCATCGTCATCTCCGTCTTTCTCCACCATCGTCATCTCCGTCTTTCTCCACCATCGTCATCTCCGTCTTTCTCCACCATCGTCATCTCCGTCTTTCTTCACCATCGTCATCTCCGTCTTTCTCCACCATCGTCATCTCCGTCTTTCTTCACCATCGTCATCTCCGTCTTTCTCCACCATCGTCATCTCCGTCTTTCTTCACCATCGTCATTTCCGTCTTTCTTCTCCATCGCCATTTCCGTCTTTCTCCACCATCGTCATCCCCGTCTTTCTTCACCATCGTTATCTCCTTCTTTCTTCATCATCGTCATCTCCGTCTTTCTCCACCATCGTCATTTCCGTCTTTCTCCATCATCGTCATCTCCGTCTTTCTGCACCAACATCCATTTCCTCCACCATTGTCATCTCCGTCTTTCTCCATCGTCGTCATCTCCGTCTTTCTCCATCATCGTCATCTCCGTCTTTCTTCACTAACATCCATTTCCTCAACCATCGTCATCTCCGTCTTTCTCCACCATCGTCATCTCCGTCTTTCTCCATCATCGTCATCTCCGTCTTTCTCCACCAACATCCATTTCCCCTCACCATCGTCATCTCCGTCTTTCTCCACCATCGTCATCTCCGTCTTTCTCCACCATCGTCATCTCCGTCTTTCTCCACCATCGTCATCTCCGTCTTTCTCCTCCATCGTCGTCTCCGTCTTTCTCCACCATCGTCATCTCCGTCTTTCTCCACCATCGTCATCTCCGTCTTTCTCCATCATCGTCATCTCCGTCTCTCTCCACCAACATCCATTTCCTCCACGATCGTCATTTCCGGCTTTCTCCATCATCGTCATCGTCTTTCTCCACCATTGTCATCTCTGTCTTTCTCTATCATCTTTCTCCACCAACATCCATTTCCTTCACTATCGCTATCTCCGTCTTTCTCCACCATCGTCATCTCCGTCTTTCTCCATCATCGTTATCCTCTTTCTCCACTATTGTCATCTCCGTCTTTCCCCATCATCTTTGTCCACCAACATTCATTTCCTCCACTATCGCCATTTCTGTCTTTCTCCTCCATCATCTCCTATTTCCTCCGTCATCATCACCATCTCAGCTCGTAGAGTAGAAGGTCTATATAAACTTATGTAGACCTTGGCGAATATGTTTGTTGTTGTCGTACTGTCAGTGATAATAGTAACGGCAGTAATACTCGTTACAGTCGTTAGAATAAGGTCTGACAGTGATCCTAATAAGGATTCATGGCGATCATGATGATACCATTAACAACAGCACTGAAGGGAGGTCTAAGGAAACGTGTCTGTGGCGACAGCCTTTTCGCTCCGGTGCTTCTTGAAGGCCTGAAGGAATTCGTTTTTCCTCTTGTCCGTTATTTTTATTTACAGTTTGAGGAATATGAATTTATTAAAATAACTATGCTAATTATGATAAATATGAATATCCTGGATGAAATGATCATTAAAATGAATAAATAAAAGTAACCAATAAAGTAGTAATCAGAAATATTTACTAGTTGCGTTCCCCCGCTCCCTCCTCTCCTCCCGCATGCCCCTAACCCCGCCCTCGCTTCCTCCCGCAGGTGACGGACGACCTGTGGGTCATCACGGACGACATGAAGGTCCTGAACGAGAGCATGTGGGCGGCGTCGGTGCGGGAGCGGCTCAAGCTGTTCGAGCGCTCCCTCATCAGCGCCATCAAGAACGACGGCTGGGACGGCTCCGAGGACCTCAACACGCAGCAGTGGACCTTCGCCGGCGCCCTCTTCTACTCCATCATCCTCATCACCACCATCGGTGAGTAGCGCCGCCCTCGGCCTCGCGGCGTCGAGGCTCTAGTCCCTCGGTGTCTCCTCGGGGCTCGGCGCCCTTCCTTGCTGGCGGATGATTTCGTTTTCTTGTTTCTGCTATTATCATTATTAGTATCATTACTTCTACCAGTTTCACCAGTCACCATCGGAACCACCATCATCAACGCATCCATAACCACTAATACCATCACCATCATTACCACCACCAGTACCGCCATGACCATCACCGCCAGCACTATCGCCATCATCACCAGCACCACCTGTCCTCCCTCCCTACACTATTTCTTCTCCACAACGACGCTAACATCATCCACGACGCCGCGTCTCTGCCTCTCTCCTACACAAAGCTTTTCATAAGAGAAGAAAAGATCCAAACAAAGAAAGGCAAAGCTCTCTCAACGCGGAAGTCCTTCTTATAGCAAAAGCTTAATCCTACGGCTCTTGAATTTGCTCGTTGGAGCCTTCACTGGATTGAAAATGAGATTCCTCGCGTTCTTTGGTTAAATGAAAAGTCATTAATGTTAGTACTAAGTCCTTAATGTTGATACTAACTTCAGCAAAGCATAGTTTCTTATGCTTCGAATTTAAGATGCTAAAGAGATTCCGAAACTCTTGAAAGTTTCGAATTATAATTGAAAGTAGATATGGTTTTGTTGATCTGTAATCCTCCAATATTACCTGCCAGAGTCTGCAGACTCAAGAAAGACCATTAAAGGAACTTTGGTATTATTATTACCATTATTACTGTCATTGTCATTCTTATTTATTATTGTTATTGTTGCTACTAATGTTACTGTCATTAATAGCAGTAGTAGTAGTATTGTTATGATCATTATAATTACTTTCATTTTCATTTTAGTTATTATCATTAGAATTATTATTATTATCCTTATCATGATCATCATCAACATTGTTGCCATTATTACAATTTTATTAGTCATTATCATTATTTTTATTATTATTAACATTTTTATTAATATTTTATTATAATGTTATCATCATTACTATTATCATTTTTACCATGATAATTTCATTGATAATAATATTAATTATATCATTATTATCATCATCATAATCATTATCATCTCCATCATTATTAGGTTATTTACAAAATCGTTATGTGCACTAGTTTTTTTTCTGATATCCTCACCTTTACCTACTCATGGCTTGAAAAGTATAATGTTATATAAGTACAGTGCTTTGTTATGTCTCAATAACACCCTGTTTTCATCCTCGGTCACTGATCCTTATGGCGCCGTGAATTTTCACTTGGCGCATACTATTTTATCAGGTTTTTATTTACTTCCAGGCAGCTTTCGTAAGTTGTGGTGTTATATGATATTACACGATTATCACCAGTATATTTCCTGCCTAAGCAGCGTATTCTGTAGATTTTCATGCACCACGCAAGCACAGATCTGAGATTTTGTCTTGCACTCAGAACTTCGTCTTAAAGTGTTTAACCTACATATTTGGCAAGACGCAGACGGTGATGGAGACCTGAACATGTGTGGGTCTGCGCACTGGGTCAGACCTCGAGAACGTAAATAAGGCAGGAATTGGGTTTAATATACAAGCACAAATTATTTATATTTTTATTGTCATCGTCGACACTAATATTAGTATTTGTACCACAGTATGTTTCGCATTTCCTGAGGGTCTCGTGCATCCCTGGGCTCGGGCCTTGTCCCGGCCGGGCGCTGTGACACACTCGGCCGCTCGCTCAACACATGTCAGATGCTTGCCAAACCCGAGTATGTGGTCCGTATGAACATTTATTTCTTTATTTACTTTGTCATGTTTATGTTATATAACTTAAACCCCTGACTGGGTCTGACATGCAATTATTAGAGTAAGAGGTGGAAGCGTTTAGTAATTTGGAGATAAAGAATGGATAAGAGTGGCAGATGATCACAACGCAAATTCATGAATCTTGAACATGTATGATGAACACAAACACAGAAACATGTACACAGTCTGAAGTTCTATAGAGGCGAGGTTTCACTTTGTACGCGATAACATCCAATGATGGAAGAGAATTATGGCCATTAGATGTTCAGCACAGGCTTGGTGAGACAGAAGGCTGCCACGGGGGTGTTGAGGCAGCTCTTCTTATCAATGAAGTACTGCGACTGCGCGACCTGGCCCTGCAGAGGGTCGAAGACATAGTGAGGGCTGTAAGTGGGCGAGTTCAGGTACACGACGCGGGCCAGAGGGTGCTCCATGACCAGCTCGCCGTCGCCCTTGACCTCGCCGGGCACCTGCGGAAGGTGTGTGCGGAAGAGGTTCTGGTCTGTCGGGACCACCAAGGGCTGGCCCAAGGGGCGAGGGTACGGCGTGCCGTAGAAGGGTGTGTTGAACCTTGCCAGAGGGAAGGGAACTACTGGACGCTGAAAGACGAGGCGAAGATAAGGACAGGTGACAGGTCTAATTCTTACAGGAACTCGGTTGTGAATTCAAACAAAACAATTAACATACGTAACTACAACTAATCAGTCTGTTATAGACAAAGTGAATTTTGCATGATGCTAAAAAGAAAACATGATTATCTGAGTGCAATCACTAGTCTTATTAACTGAAATACCTACAATATAAAGTGACAGGAGCACATGAAAACTTTGATTTACTGAACTAAGAGCGGAGATACCTGAGGAACGCGAGGCCTCTGGGTGTGCGGGACGATGTATATGCGAAGCTTTTCAGGCTCAGCTTGCTCCTGCTGCGGAAGCTCCTCTCGCGGTTCTGGGCCCGGCGGAAGCACCTCCTCCTCGCCCTTGAAACAAAGGCGGTTCGAAAGGGGTTCACGTCAATATTAAATGGCGC
>NC_091550.1:23338131-23340631 GCF_042767895.1 Penaeus vannamei | reverse complement strand
TAATCATTATGATCAAGATGAGCTGGAAGTTATCAAAATCATCATCTATCCCAACAGTTCATAATGTTACGAATCTTTTAACTGGGTCATGTTTTATTGGGTCATAAGATTCCGACCTTCGTTCCTTCAGTTTACCAAGAAATATAAATGCCATAAATAAACACCGACTCCCATTACCAAGCCCTTTTAATATATGGTTAGAATTAGTTGCAAAATCAGAGAATTATCCTTTTATTTACATTTTTTTTTAAATTTGTGTATGATAATGCCTTTGAATAATCGGCAGCAAGGTGCTGCCTGTCACTGATATAGCCCTTAATAATTACTATAACAATGGCAGTCGTGTCTAAAATGATACATGGAGTTACGTAAATAAAAAGAGATCCATTTAATAGTATTTTGTTTGTGTGTATCGCTGGGCTTGCGCCACGCGGACGATGCCGCACCCTTCGCGGCCGCCAGCGTTGCCCGTCTTGAGGCTCTCGGCGTCCCCGCCGCGCCCCAGGTCGTCCTCGCCGGCGTGGATGACGAAGGCGAGCCCGCCGATGTATACCGGAGAGTTCCAGTCCAGGGAAATGTGCCTGTCGAATAAGGAGATGCGAGCCACGCCGTTGTAGTCGGCGATGACGTTGCCCAAGTCGCCGGCGTGGCGGTGGAAGTCCAAGGGGCTGCCGTGGTTTTTCTGCGGGAAAGGGAGTTTGGTCACGAACCGAGGCTTGCAACGCAACACAAAAAAGGTGTGTGGGCGTGTGTTAGGCTTGGTGCGAACGGAACTCACCATGAAAACGGGTAATAAATATTATGATTCATGACCACTTATATATTTACATTATATTATATCCAACGCCATGAAAAAAAACATAATAAAATTACTGGACTTATTTCTCACACACTGACATAAAGGTGATGTCTAATAAAATGGCCTTATTGTTTCTCGAGCCATAAAGTGTCATCCGGCATATCTTTGGACATATAACAATGAAAGCATAATTGTGAACACAGTAGCGAGAATTCAAGCTATGTGAAGGCTGCACCAGTTTTCTTTCTTTTTAAACGATATTTACAAACCAAGCCCCGTTCTGTGTGCCACGGTATCCAGCGCGTAGACACGCCACTTAAGCGCCAGGTGAACCCCGGCTTTGATAAGGAATGACAACAAACGGCCGAGACGTCTGCGTAACGTAAACAGACAAGAGCGGGAATAGTTGCGCGTGCAGGTGAGTCAGCGCGAGGCAGGTTAAGAGCTTTTGCGGGGCCAAGGCGTCCGAAGAATGGAAGCCGCAGTGCCTGTCGGTGCCAGGCGGAGGAAGTGCGTGACAGCAGTGCCGCGTGACTCACTGTGGCCACTACAAAAGCCCGTGAAATTGATTATCTTCGCTGACATCTTTCTCCGCTGCCAAACTGAGGGCCAGGAACAAACATTGGCTGATTACCAGTATTATCAACCCATTTCTCATAACTGTGTTTCATTTACATCGACGTGCCTACTGTTTCATTAAAGCCCTCGTGACTATTTTTGACAAACAGCATATAACAGACGTAACATTATTTTTAAAACATGAGCGAGACTATAACAGAAAGGGCGAGTGTACCTTCCTTGCGACAGGATTAGTCTTTTCGTCCTTGTCTATTTTGGCTCATAAAGTGTCTCCTGATGCTGGCAGGGCCACAGGTTGAGGCCGTGCTACTGCTTCTGTGCTTTTGCTGAGATTTTCCTTATAAAACCATTGACTTTGTACGTGTGCGTGTGTATGTGTGGGCATGTACGCGTGCGCACGCATGTGTGTGTACCTTTCTGCGTTTTTATCGTTCTGCTCGTCTGCCTGTCCATTCATACATGCGGCTATATTTGAATAGACATAACCCTACGAGAGCGCCCGAAGAAAGCCCCGGAGTCGCCTCCTCGGGAAAAGTGAAAGGCAGAAATTCCGATTCAAGCGTCAAGTGTCACCAAAACAAGCGCGTCACGGTGGAAATAGCATCCTATATGTGTTATTTTCCTTCCTTCCTGAAGATGGCACTCATGCGTAAAATATGAACACAGTTTTTTTTATTAATCTATATAAGATCACACAGATACCCAATGTGTGCCATAGACGCAGTCTCTAAACCGAACTGCAGCTGCCTCCTTTTCAATCATCTAAGAGGCTCATTCATGCCTTCTTTCCTTTTTACACATTTGTAGCTTCAAATAAATTTCCATGAACCAGTTTTCCTTTACAATATGAGTTGCTTACAAGGACGTCCATGCCTTTTATTTATATGTAGATTAAATAATTAGAAAAAAATGGTCGGAATGCTACAAAGGTCACTGCAGGAAGGAGCAGAACAACGACAAAACAGAAGCCCTTCACGCTGAGTGAGGAAATGTGTCTTTCCGACAGACTATGGTCGTGTATGTGTCCTTGCATTGTCAAAAGAGGCAACCTGACCACGAACAGGGAGTGTGAAGCAGAATGAGCGCTCGGTAATTGACTTTTGTCACTCTTTGATAAGTTGA
>NC_091550.1:23299647-23307631 GCF_042767895.1 Penaeus vannamei | reverse complement strand
CATTCAGTGATTACATGTATGAACATTTTTAACAAATATAATATACAGCATGTTTATACATGGCACGATGGTGGTTGTGACGTAATTGGAAATCATAACAACAATTTATGCATTATATATTGTTGTCTGGTAAACTATACCATCATATCCTTCTTTATCTGCACTATTTTCTTATAAGCAACAACCTTATTCATCAACTTGCTTTATTTTTACAGTATATATCCCGCATACGAACGGATCCTTTGCATCCTTTGCCACCATATGAAGAGGAAATAAATTAGTCTCTTTAGATTACGCTGTTGGTCTTCGTCGTGCTGATGCCACAGTCGTCGAGCGGGTCTCTGTGGGCGTCCGTGAGTGAGTCTGTGAAGAAGGACATGGGTGTATTCTCTCTCGATCCCGTTAGTCATCGTCATCTTCTTCTCCTTCGTCTTTGAGGATACCGAGTCTTCTGGCCATATTCTTGACCTTGCTGATGACCTCTTCCTGTACGAGGTTGAAGCTCATGGCCAAAAGCGCGATGCCGAATAGAAGGTAGATGGAGCACAGCGCGATGCTCAGTTCCACGTCCACCTTCAGGTCCTGCGCCGGCACGAAGTCCCCAAAGCCTGTAGGTGAAGCCCAGAAGGGTGATATGGGATCGAGATGGCGGGGGAGGAAGGGAAGGACGAGGGACGAACAGCGAAATAAATAGGGAAAGAAACACCAAAAGGATTAAGGGGAACGGTGAACCAAGAGGGGCCATGATCCCCTATCCCACGGGTTTGGATCGTTCTGTAGGGCTATTTCGATGGTATTCAAATGCATTAGGATTAGAAACACAAGGGCAAGAGAGGGCGAAAACTGAGATGGAGGAATTATGTAAGAGTGAAAAGCAGATGGGCGAGGGAAGAGAAACAGATAAATGAGAGAGGGAAAAGAAATACATAGAGGAAATGTAATAATAAGAAACAGATGAATGAAAGAGAAAGGAAAGAAAGAGGGGAAATGTAATAATGAGTAACAGATAAATGAGAGAGAAGGAAGTAAGAAAAATAGGGAAACGTAAGAGAGAAACAGAAGGTTAGGAGAGGGAAAAGGAGAGACAGGGGGTTATGCAAAAGAGAGAAAGCATGGGTAAAATATCAGGAAAAAGTAAGCCAGGGACGAGAATGCGAAGGTCAAGTAAAAATGCAAGAAAAGGAGAAACATAAGAGGAGGAAGATAACAAGAAAGATGTAGCAATATAAAAAGGAATTAATTCCTGTCTGACAGCTTTGGGTACAGCTATGCCTCATACAACTAAAACTCAAGAAATGCGTTAGTCACAGACCTATATATAGAAAAGAATTATTGCCAAAACGTTCGTATTTTGCAGCTTAATCATTAAATCCGTTTGCTCGCCGTCCCTTCCTCCCTTACCCCCATCTCTCTCTCTCTCTCACATACACACACCCTCCCCCCTCTCTGTCTCTCACATACACCCTCCTACCCTCCCCCTGCCCCCTCTCCCACTCTCACTTTCTTCTCTCTCTCTCTCTTATCTATCTTTTTCTCTCCTCCCTTTCTTTTCTCTCGGTCTAAGTTTCTTTCTTTATCTATCTATATCTCTCTTTCCCTACCTCTTATTCCCTATATTCGTATTCATATCTATCTCGACCTATCTATCTATCTCCTTCTATGCCACAATTTTTTTCTCTTATCCCCTTGTCTCTCACTTCCCCTTTTTAATATGACTAGTGCATTTACTTACCAATCTACTAATCCTTTCTCTCATTTCTCTCTCTCTCTCTCTCCCTCCCCCCCGTCTCTGTCTCTCTCTCTCTCTCTCTCTCTCTCTCTCTCTCTCTCTCTCCCGCCCCCCCCCCCTCTCTCTCTCTCCCCCGTACCACTGACCTATCGTCGTGAGGGTGATGAAGCAGAAATAGACGGAGTCGAGGAAGCCCCATCCTTCCCAGCCGGCGAAGAGGAAGGCCCCGGCTAAGATGTAGGCGAACACCAGCATCACTCCGAGCCAGATGGGCACCGGTTTGTCGCCGCCCATTTCGTCTTCCTCCTCGTCGTCGTAGTCGTCGTCGTAGTCGTCGTCGTAGTAGTACTCTTCATCTAAACGGGAGAGACGACTCCTAGGGTCATGCTGAGGAGGCATGTGGCGAGAGTACCTGTCAGAGTGGCGGGGCGACCTGGGCAGCGGGGGTGAGTCCAAGTAGCCTGCGGGGATGTAGGGCGACATGAAAATGATAAACACTCCTGACGACGCGCGTTCTTTACCTGCTCTGGTCCCTGGCGCCGCGGCGGGGCGGTCGGCGCCAGGGACGCTTGTCACAACAGCCACCAGATGTTACGAGCAAAGGTGCTGTCTCGTCGGCTGTGCAAACCGTTACGCCAGCAGCAGTCACATCAAAGCCACTGTGCATGTTGCAGTGGTGAGACGTCACAATGCGCACAAAAAATCCTATGAAGATCCTAAGAAAATAGAAGAACATCCGCCAGACTTTTCACAACATCAAATATTAACAATAATTAGCCTTTCTCATGAAAAAGAGTTATGAAAACTTTTAAGCTTGTAGCAACTGGACGTCTACCATAAAAAAAAAATGTCAAAAAGCACACAGGAAGCAAAATCAGTGTCATTCTGAATCATTCTGCATCTTGTCAGAATCCACTGAATTCTGATCTCTCTCTCTCTCTTTCTTATAGGACATCCATAGAGCGGGGAAGGTAGTGTGAGATTATGAATTTGCTGTAAGACGGATTTTGCCTAAAATTCCAAATCACAATACGAATTTGATCTATTTAGTATTTTCCAAACTTGTGGCACATGGATTTTTCTTCGTGTCTTTGGATGATTTCCTTTATTCTGGAGAAGGCGAGGAATACATTATGTGGCACCAAGAAACCCATTAGAAATTTGCATATGGGTCTACATGTGAAGACTTGAAAAGGGGAGATCCTATTAATTTCCCGTCACTCCTGGCGGAATTAGGCATCGGGAGAGATTCGTATAAGGAGAAATTCGCTAGAAGTAATTTTGCTAAACAGAATGCGTCCCTTTATTCCCATATATATCTGCGTGTGTCAGAATGCATGGGGAAGTTTTCGCGTTTAGAAAAACAAACGGCAAGGATTTTGCGGAGAAACTGTTTGCAAAAGCTGGCACCCAAAAATAAATAAATAAATTTTACCTTTTAAACAGCCGCGTGGATATTTTGCGTACATACGGTCTTAAGGACTAGGAAGGGCCATTTCAACCATTATATGACATCAGTTTTCTTTTTATAATTACTCCACAGTTTGAATTATCATTGCTGCCGAAATCTTACAAGGAACACATGAACTGTGCAAAATCTGTATAATTTGTTTGGGAAGAAGAAAAGTGAATATATCTATCTTTTTTTAAATATATGGTACAGACATTCTCTACTCTGACGCACATTTTAGCCGACATGATTTTAATTTCTTTATATAAGAAGTATATGCAATACAGTTTGATACCCATTTCTTGTTTATACATTTCAGATCAGAAGTAAAATGAAATAAGTTTAAACGTATTTTCCGTGAGAGGTAAACCAGCAACTAAAGATATATTTTCATTGCTGCTTTCCTTTTGAAACAACGCCCTTGTATTCTTCATGGCTGTTCAGATCTTTATTATGGTGGGGAATGCCTTGAAGCGAGAAGTACTTTTCTGTCAATTAAAAAAAAACAATAAGTATAAGATAGAAAATGGAAAAAAAAGGAATATACACCTCTGGTAAATTATTGTTCGTCCACTTGAAAGAGGAATAGAGAGTTTCAAGAAAAACCTGGTCTGAAGTCACAGATGTTGAAAGCAGAAGGGAGGAATTGTTCGTCATTCCCACGCAGTGTATAGCAGAGTGCTGGCTGACATTAGAGTGGCAACGGAGGACGTTGGTCATGTCAGCCACCTCCTTCTCCCAACAACAGGCAAAGAAATTTCAGCGAAAACGAGGGGCCATCTTGCAAGAGACACAAAGATAAAGGGATTTATAAGACCGTTACCAATATTGTTGATATACCTTCGACGTAATTGCATCCTTTGTAGCTGTATAGAAGCTATCCCGGAGAAGAAGCAAAAAATTAATCGGGATAAAGAGAGGGGCGCTTCGAGAACGACGGTGCCTTTGGAAGAAGAGGAGAAAGGGGAACCGGCTTGCACGTAGGTCTGCGCTGTGCGTAACAGAGTGAAAAAAATCCATTCCACTGCGATGAAATGTCATTTCAAAACGATGCTAGATGCAGACATTAGAATATAATCATGAATGAAACGAAGAAAAAATATAATTGCAGATCTCCAGGATGAAGTCATAGACGAAACCTCGACTAACAAGGTCTTGCGCCAGACCCCGTGAAAGCCCTTGGGTGTAAAGAAGACTCTTCGAAGTTCCTGAAGACGGGTGCTCGCTTATCAATGAAAACCATATACGCGTAAGGGGCCCGAGATGTTCCTTCAGAGGAGAACCACGCCCTTAAGATAGATAGAGTCAGAGGTCAACGGACAGACAACAACAGTCGGGTCACAGGAACAAAAATAACACACAGCAAGAGAAAGTAACAAGAAAAAGCAAGGTTTCACGTTATCACACTAGGCGCAATCTATCTACTGTAGTTATGTATTTACTAAAGTGTGGGTATTTGTGTGTCTGTCTGTCTTCCCCTTCTCTCTCTTTCTATGTCTCACTATATGTCTGTCTGTATGTTTGGCTGTCTATCTATCTATCTATTTATCTATCTTTCTTTCCTCTCGTTTAGGCTACCCCCTCTCCACTCTTTCTCCTCTCACTTTCTGTCTTCCTCTATCTATCTTTCTTTCTTGATTTCCTTCTCACTCGGTCTGTGCTCTCCCACTCTATCTATCTATCTTTCCGTCTATCTGTGTCTGTCTATTTATCTATCTATCTTTTCTCGCTTGGTTTTCGCCCCTTCTCTATTCATTTACCTTTATGTATCTAAATATCTATGTATCTATTTCCCTTTAGACAGGTAAAGATAGATAGATAGATAGATAGATAGATAGATAGATAGATAGAGAGAAAGAGAGAAAGAGAGAAAGAGAGAAAGAGAGAGAGAGAGAGAGAGAGAGAAAGAGAGAGAGAGAGAGAGAGAGAGAGAGAGAGAGAAATAGAGAGAGAGAGTAAGAGAAAGAAAGAGGAGAGAGAGAAAGAAAGAGAGAGAGAGAAAGAGAGAGAGAGAGAGAAAGAAAGAGAGAGAGAGAAAGAAAGAGAGAGAGAAAGACTAAGAGAGAGAGAGAAAGAAAGAGAGAGAGAGAAAGAAAGAGAGAGAGAGAGAGAGAGAGAGAGAGAGAGAGAGAAGAGAGAGAGAGAGAGAGAGAGAGAGAGAGAGAGAGAGAGAGAGAGAGCAGAGAGAGAGAGAGAGAGCGAGAGAGAGCGAGAGCAGAGGAGAGAGAGAGAGAGAGAGAGAGAGAGAGAGAGAGAGAGAGAGAGAGAGAGAGAGAGAGAGAGAGAGAGAGAGAGAGAGAGAGAGAGAGAGAGAGAGAGAGCGAAAGGGGGGGGGGGGTAAGAGAGAGACAAGAGAGAGAGAGAGAGAGATGGGGGGATGGGGGGGGTAAGAGAGAGAAAGAGAGAGAGAGAGAGAGAGAGAGAGAGAGAGAGAGAGAGAGAGAGAGAGAGAGAGAGAGAGAGAGAGAGAGAGAGAGAGAGAGAAAGAGAGAGAGAGAAAGAGAGAGAGAGAGAGAGAGAGAGAGAGAGAGAGAGAGAGAGAGAGAGAGAGAGAGAGAGAGAGAGAGAGAGAGAGAGAGAGAGAGAGAAGGAAAGATATATATGAATTATCCGTTTCCTATTCATCACTAATCTGTTAGTGTTCGCCATCCATCAGCTCTCTACACCTCTTGGCAGCATCTGAGAGGTTGCTGGGTTATAATCTTTTACTCACCGCCAATGCCATGTAAACATTTAGAAGTCGCGAGAATACCAGCGATTATCCAGGACATATATATATATATATATATATATATATATATATATATATATATATATATATATATATATATATATATATATATTTATATTTATATATATAACCACAGAGTTTATGAATATTCTATACTGTGAGAAAATGACAGAAAAGACGCCTAGTTGCTTTGGTGGAACAAGGGCGTTGCCAGCTGACAGTCACTCCTCTACCGAGCTGGGAAACTTTATACACTTACTCATAAGACCCTCGATCTCCTTCGCCAAAGTGGTAGCAGGGAGAACGACTTTTGCTAATCTACAGATGCAATAAATATATAGGTCTTCATTTCACAACACATTACTGCGTTGAAACTACAAGGCCAGAAATATGGAAATGATTGTATTCAAAATCTTGATACTTAAAAATGTCTTAAATCCAGAAGAGGCAAAATGGCTTTTCATTGCATTTTCTTCTATTAATCATCTCATTTCCATAGATTTTGCCATATGCGAAAATTTTAACTATGATAATATGATAGATACAGAATAAACGATTATAATACTATGGGTTACCTCTGAGATCACTGGTAACCATGTAATATTTTTTCTCCAAATATCCTCGCTAAGAAAAATATTCTGCATTCAGTATATGAACGCAGTATATGTGCATGCCCTATGCCCCGCGATGCCACCGACATCTGGGCAAGGAAGGGGCTGCCCTGAGCGAGAGCGAGCAGTCTGACGATGACCTACCCTGGGCCTCGGTGGCGGGCGGCGGCGGCGCTCGCTGGCTGCGCGGCTGGTGCGTCACCGGGAGCTCTGCGTCGTCGCGTCGGCTGCGCCTCGCCTTGCCGTCTCGGTCCCTGCATGGAGGTGTAAGTAGTAAGTGGTCTTTACTTAACTATCAGCGCTTCCTTACATCCATCTCCCGTTGGGAATCTCTCAAGGCAGACTTACGGCCTCGTTTCGGCGGCGTCTTCTCGGTCCGGAGATCTCTGGTCGTTTTCGGGCGTCAGGCCTTCCTGCTCCAGCGCGTACTTGTTGAACAGCACTGCGAGCCTCCCGTCGTCCTGCATAGAAAATGGGAATCCTGAAGTACACATTCCTTAAAATACATAAAGGCATGGTGAATCGGATCGACTGCCAGCGTGCAACTTAGGACGATATGCAACTATATAAAAATTCTGGCGCCGCCCTCCGAAAGCGTCGTATCAACGCAAACAGTTTCGAGAAAACGGTGTTTAAAGTTCCACCTAAGTGAGTGCGAGCGCCGTGCGTAAGACGTTTCAGGAACCAACCAACATCGTGGAGCATTGTCCTCTCAGTGCATCTCTAATTCACCGTCATGTTACGGGTCCCCCCTTTCTATCGCCGATTTGTCCAGATCGTCATCCAGTATCATCTAATAACTGCAAATCCCTTCCTCCCCCTACCATTCTTGGCTTCCCGCCTGACCATTCGGCCACCGTGCACCAGTTGGTATTAGCGATGGGACCCTGGCATCGAGGGCCGGCAAATTTTCGTGTCTGGAAGACGCAATGATTTATCGAGTTTGATGTGATCAAAAAACGCCTTGGGAAGGCGATAGTGAACCTGTTGCGATCAGTTAAGTGCAATGTCTAAAGACAGACTAAGAAAGCATTCATCCTTTATCTAAAAGCGGTTACGTTTTTTTTTTTTAATTGCGAGAACGAAAAGCAGTATGGACTCTGAATCTTTACCATTACTCAGTGGTGTTCTTTTTGTATACGTTTTAACATATTTAGAAATAACATTTAGGCTACAGACATGATGCTAAGAACCATATTATATATATATACATATGAATACATACACATATACATACATACATACATATATATATATATATATATATATATATATATATATATATATATATATATTTGTGCATGTACGTATGTTTTATTATTAATATTTATGACATCTATCAATCATGAGTGGCCATGGATCTGCACCTTGAAGGATGCAGCATGAGTTGGTGCTGGAACATTCTATCCGACTGACAGAATGGACTCCTATCCCCTCACTATAATCGGTAACCTTCATTTCTC
>NC_091550.1:23266930-23271930 GCF_042767895.1 Penaeus vannamei | reverse complement strand
TTCCCATCCCAAAACCAAAGGAGCCAGGAAGGTACCGTCCCATCTCTCTCCTCAGCTGTCTGGGTAAAACAGCCGAGATGGTACTAAATCGGCTTTGTTGGAAAATGGGACCTCCCCATGAACACCTCCACGAGTTCACACGGGGTAGGAGCACAGCCAATAGCATTTCCATACTCTTAAGCTCAATATGCACTACACCCTCTGTGGTTGTATTCCTAGACCTGAACAAGGCTTTTGAACTGGCAAGTCCCCTTGCCATTCAGGAGACCCTAATCCACATGGGAGTTAAAGGTAGACTATTAGCCTGGATATCTATTTCATAGACAGAATAGCAAATGTCAGATTTCAAGGTCACTTCTCACAGCAGAAACCACTTGAAAATGGAACACCTCAGGGTGGAGTTCTCAGTCCTGCTCTTTTCAATACGCTCATGTCCAATATACTCAACATTCACCTGCCAGAGGGATGCAAGATCATCTCTTATGCTTGACTGAACCAAGGAAAGACATGAGTCATGTCAGTCATGAGGGTAATGGCCAGGAGACACATAGGAGCAGGACACAAAGCACTAAGATTGTTCTATGTACATGTTGTCTGACCTATTGTTGAATATACTTCTAACGCCCTTATTGCTTCCAGCACAACATTTATATAAAAACTTTAAACAGTACAAAATTAAGCAGTCAGGATCAATCTGCCCCCAGATGGACAAAGGTCATTAACCTCCTCATGGAGACCGACTTGCTGTCCCTGGACACCGGAATTGATTTAATGGCAATTCCATTCCAAGGTCTTGCAAGCACCACGAAATTTATACTTAAGACAAAGAGTACTCAGACTATCAGCTGTTTGCGGATAACTCCTGGCTACCACACACAGCCAGAGTGTTGGCACACTTCCAGCTCAAAGAACCACTGCTTGCTAAAGGCATTGACTCCCCTCACCCGACTATAAAAAAAAAAAACCGCCGTGGGTAAACAACTTGATTGAATTCTCAGTCCTAAGTCTGTCATGAAGAAAAGATCAATACTCTATGCCTAGCATAAAGGCACAAGTACAAAGGGTTATCGCTCAAATAACTCTTCCGGGTAGCATAACCTATTACAGTTCGGTGTTGTTATGGGCTCTCCTCTCTCCCCTGTTCTGGCTAACCCGTACAAGGAGTTCTTCGGGTCGGAGCTCCTCCCTTCCATCTCCCCTCGTCCTTCCATGTGGTCGAGATATGTCGACGACGTCTTTGCTCTCTGGCCTCAGGACCCTGTCCTGTATCCAGATTTCCATACACAGCTGAACTCTCTCTCGTTCCATACGTTTCAAGGTGGAATTGGAGGTTGACAACAAGCTCCCCTTCTTGGACACTTGTCCATCGCTCTGCTGATTATGTCTCCTTTTCTGTATACAGGAAACCTATGCACAGTGGTATGTACATACACTTCTTGTACCATCCACTTCATGTGAAGAGAGGGGTTGCCACCTTGCTGTTCCTCGCATCCTCCGCATCTGTGACCCATAGTACCTGGATGGAGAAATCGATTTCATTCATCGTTCGTTCTCCAAACTGGGCTACCCTCACCATGTTCTCGATGTCGCGCTATCCAGGGCGCGGCTTACAATCTACAATATCTCCTCTCCTAACGAGACCCCTCATCTGCCAGTCCTCAGCCTCCCTTACACTGAGGAGATCCACTCTCTCCGTCGCCCCCTGCAGCCTCCTAACTGCAGACTCTCCTTTTTCTAGGTGAACTCTCCAACACAACCTGCTTCACACTTGCGCTTCCTCTACCTCAAAGTTGAGCACCTATGCTTTCCCGTGTGCCTCCTGTGATAAGCAGTATTTTGGTGAAACAGGCGCCAGTCTTACTAAACGTCTGCCTCAGCATAAATACGCTGTATCCAGGGGACACAGCAACAACGCCCTCTTTTGCCATCAGTGGGACACTGGCCATCAGATGGACCGGAAAGCAGCGCGCATTGTCTTCCCTTCCGCTGATGTTCGTGCCTGCAGACTGGTGGAATCTTCCCTGATTAAGCTGCTGTCCAATTTCAACCTAACCTATGCCGGTCACCCTTCACATACACCGCCAGATGCTTCGACCTGACCTGATCTCCCTTAGCTTTCTTTCTCCTGTCCATACCTGGTCCGTGTTTCCCGTGGTGCTTCTCCTCCACTCTCGCCCTGACCTGACTTCCCTTCACTTCCTCTCTCCTGTCCTCACCTGCCCTGTTTCCCGACTGCTTCTCCTCCTCTCTCTCTAATACTGCTTCCTCTCCCTTTCCTCCACATACCCAAAGATGGAATCGAGGACGATTTCGAAACTGTTCGTCTCACTTTCCTTAATAAATCTAGTTTGTGCATTGTTTTTTTTTCTATCATAGTATCAACACAACAGAGTGTTTTTCCATTCATATATATATATATATATATATATATATATATATATATATATATATATATATGTGTGTGTGTGTGTGTGTGTGTGTGTGTGTGTGTGTGTGTGTGTGTATAGAAATATTTGTATATTTATGTATATATATATGTGTGTGTGTGTGTGTGTGTGTGTGTGTGTGTGTGTATGTATATGTATATGTATATATTTCAAATTCAATTCAAATTCAAATCTGCAAATTTCACATTTAAAATATAAAATAAAAATAAAACAGAAATGAAACAAATGCTAAAGTATAATCATTAAGCGTAAAGAATAGTTAAACTAGTCTGATACAAGAGATCTTAAAAATACTTTAGGTATTAAGGGATCAAGCAGTAAACAGATGAAATGATATATCATTAACTTCATGTGCTGACATTTCACAGTACATGGAACCTTCCCGACGCTGGAGTAATTCCTTGATTATGTTGGATTTCCAGTAATTATGATTATTCTTTAATTTGGATTTTACTCTAGTCACTTTATACTTAAAAAGATCCATCATTAAACTTTTCCAATATTCTTCAGCACTCATTGAATTGATGAGAGATGGTATAAGGACATGCGTCTTTAAAGGAAGATCAATGATGAACCTACTGGCTATTTGATATATTCATTAACTGGCAACCATAAAGACTAGTACATTGAGCATTGAATAGCTTACATTTCGTTGCATGATTAGCTTGCTGGAATTCTCGTTTTAAACTGTAGGTACGTGTTTGTTGTTACATGAACGCGCCCGGATTCGCGGATTCGTGTATGCTTCCCTGTCCGCATGGTCCTTTCTGCCAAGAACTACGTGGAGTTAGATGGATCCCGTCTCAGAATATATTTCACCAAAGGGGTCACACTGGGTTATCATGTACCTACTTGCCATGATGCAGCTGACGAAACCCCTGAAGATTCCTGAGCTGTCGCAGTTCCCTTCACCGGTAGCCGTAACCTGTCCACATAGCTGAGGAGACTGTGGTTGAGGCTAAGGCTGGAAAGTTTGTGGCTGCCATTGTGGCCTGCAGCTTTTCTGGCGACACATGCCTGGACATTGTCGAAATCTGCACTGATCTCCTTTGACTACCCAGGGTCGCCGTTCCAGTATGTGGGCTGTTAACCTGCACCTAATTTTAAATCATAATCAGAATATTGAAGGCACAGTTAATCTATTTCGTCAAGTAAACTGTTAAAGACATCAATGATTTCATGTGAATAAATAGGCTTATACACTGACATTATCAACATCATATTATGTTTCATATATCATATATTCATAACCCCTCTCCCGCCGCAGCTATGCACTATCCATTTTGATAATGCATGATAAAGACACTTCGATAGTACTTCCTTAGAATATATATATATTCAAAATTATGTAACCAATGTTCCTGAAAATGTAACTCTGAGCACTCATCAAACAACTCTTTATAAGTTTATAATTTCTACATTAAAACCTTGATAATTCAGACGCAACTAAAAAGTCGTTTAATTGATTTGCATTCATAGATTAAATTCAAAGCTCCTTTAACTGTTGCTGGTATTAATTACTTATTTTTATGCCTATCTAGAAGATTTGTGCCTGTAGTAACCTCAAACTGCACTTGATTTGTTTATCTCGCCAGAGCTCGCATCTACACCAGATGGCTATATGCTATCCTTCATCACTTTGTCCACATCATTTTTAAATATGCTTACCTTGAAAGAACAGTTTCGGCTTGTGAAATCTTTACGGTATCGACAGCATTAAAGTCATCATCAAGGAAATGGGATTTCAGCACTGGACATCACTTTCCTGTTCCTTGGACACCCACAAATGACGGAGAGGGGGCGGGGAACCCTGTAGCCCCTGGATCATCGCACTGCTACTTTAGGCAATTCGCTTCGTTTTACGCAGTTGAACAGTTATTTTCATCATCTTGAGTCTGATCATGAGTCCCAAACGAGTCCCGGCGCACATGGAAGGAAGAACTGGAATTATGGGCGGCGGCGGGACTGGCCATTCATGTCACGGCACGACACTACACGGACCCACGGCGCAACGATGCAACTCCGCGCCCATTGCCTTCATGATTGATAGAATCACTAGGCTGTTGAATCAGGATCTGGATAAAACCGCTTCTATTATCGGTGACGACCTGTGCGACTTTACTTTCTTCTAAGCAAGGGACATCTTGTCTATCTGATGGCATATCGGAGGCCACCTGATGACCAGCCATTGCTTCGCCATAAGAACGATTGTATTTCTGTATCTTGAGAACATCCATTGACAGCGTTGATAGAACATCGGCATGCTGGTCCTGACTTTTTCCAGCTCTGCAACACGTTGCACTATTCGCAGGAGATTGAGCTCCTCCGGCAGACGATTTAAGTTACACGCTGCAACCTCCGGTATCTTCTCAACAGCATCAAGCTTCTTTAGCGTATCGAAATTTTCCTTCAAATGCGCTGTTGATATATACCGCGTATCGGGTGACTTCCGATCCGGATAATTACCAAGTATGGAGGAAGCAAAGTCCCATAATGATTTTTTTTGACTCCAATGATCTCTTCTGCTATAAAAAATATGTATCACTTTCTTCA
>NC_091550.1:23260551-23263051 GCF_042767895.1 Penaeus vannamei | reverse complement strand
GTTCAAATATAAACAATCACGTTTCTATCTTACCGGTGACTTTATTTTACACATTGCATAGGTTTTGTAACTCCTTTAATGCATATTCAACTTACCTGCAATAGGCAAACACAAAGATTTCCATTGATAAATCAATAAGTGGCACAGAATTGCCCATCAATATCTTGTGGTTGCCTGCAACTGTCAGTGTTTACTTACAAAAGCTATTGTGGCATCATCTTGTCCTACTCGCCCAGCTTCGCTGGTGAGCGAGAAGGACTTGTCCAGGATAAGAAAGTAGAGGTTCCGAATGGTCTGGATGAGCAGGGTGAGGAGTTCCGAACGTAGCATTAAAACTGATTTTTATGCTTAAGCATTAACCAGAGACCAAGCATTACAGTTGACATGACCTACACACATTCAGTACAAAGCCCAACAAGCCGTCACAACACAATATCAATAAGATATAACTTCACCATTTTTGACAGAACACAGAGTGGATTTTTGTAATTTTGCCTGAATGCAAAGGCATGGATGCCACAGTGGATGGGCATTTCACAAAGGGTGTGTCTCTGATAAGCAATTGTTGTTTGATGTTTCATCTCCTAATTTTTGCCCACATTATGGAGCAGGTGACCCACAAATGTCAGACTAACTTTGATTCATTTGTTCTTAACTTTTATGCTGTGTTCCAAGAGATTTCAAGCATATTATGTGAAGGTGCTGCATTGTAGCAATGGCATTACAGCCTAGTCAGATATACAGGCAAGTACTTTGTTATTGCTAAGACTAAATTCTACCTTTAGATTTACAGTGTAAAGATATTTTTTGTGGAGAACTCATATTTTCCAGAGATTTCAATATAAATATGTAGGGTGCTGGTAAATGCCTATCACACATGTATGGTTGGTTGCTAGTGGGTTGAAGGATTAAGGTTTAATTGGTAGCATTTACGTTAAATTGCTACACCTTATTGTTATATACTAAGAAAACTTGGAAAGTGAAAGTAAAGGCCTAACAAATTTAAACTAGCAAGACAAAGGTGTGACAAGTAGGATATGCATCCCAAAATTTAGGTGAATATTAGGAGAAATGAACGCATTTAGAGTGAATAGCCATACACCAGTGATAGTAGGCTTACATTCATTTGACATAATAGAAGTGCTAGCACATAGGCTACAGTTGACACCTACACTAAACAATATAATATAAACAAACAACACAATGTGGTCACAGTTATAGAATTTAAGAAATCTAATTACAGGAATATAATTGATCATATAGGGCTGGAAGAAGCTATTGTTAATAGTTTTATAGACTGCATAATAGCAGAATGCCTCAAGATACTATTGCCCCAAGTGTATACAGCATTCTGTAAGTAGCACAACTTATCTATATGGATATATAGAAAATGTTACTATTCCCTATTACTTGTATGAATGCAAGCCTTCAGCTTATGCAGATTATGTTCTATAGCGCAAATTTTTTTCCTTTGTTTTTTTATGGCATCAACTGAAAATGTTCATCTCACCTCAATCCTTGTTTGAAGATTTAACACTTACCTTATACTTACAAGAAAAGATTTCACAGTAAGTATTCAGACTAAGAAAGACCAAGATTGAGAAAAGCCAAAGTACTGAGAGAGAAAAGGGGTAAAATCGGGGTAAAAAAGATACACCGAAAGTGTAGGTTAGCATATAACCTTTGAGGGAGTATGAAGAGTGGAGGCCATCACACTTTGCTTCATACAATTCTATTCCTTTTCAACATTTGCGGTAACAAGCCCTGTTCGTTCTTTGACTTAGCCATTCCTAAAAGTTACATTCATTTTGTGTCTCAAATAGATATAGTAATACAGTTTGTTTCAGTCTGTCTTTAAAGAGACAAGAGATTTTTCCTATTTCAAAAGTAATATTGTACTTAAGGTAAAACTTATTAGATTTAAGTTTCAACAGTAATATGATTATATCAGGATTGCAGACTGATACCACTTCTGTGGTAGAAATCAGGGATCAAAACCTTGCAAAATTGACACTTGTATCAGTATTCTGACATACATTTTTTATCACTTATAAAAAAGAATCCTACCTTTATTTTAGCCCATTGGTGTTAGGTATATCCACAATAGTTTTTTTAATTGATATTGTTTAACATAGTTGGTTCCAGAAGAGCTATGTCTCCAATGAGTTAATTAGTAAGCCCACCTTAAATTTTGTCTATACATTACTGTCTTCGACTTTATTATAATGCCGGTAAGCACTATCAAATTTCAACGAAAAGCATATACAACAGATTAGATAGGCCTCATTATTGTGTTGATGTCAGAATATGTAGTCATGTCAAGAATTAGCCTTGCTATTATCAGCATCCACAGGAAAAGATCTTTTCTGATTTTTACCACTTTTGTCTTCACTGATGAAAGTCAAAAGTTTACAAGGTGTAGCTATCCAAAAAATGTGTGAAACTGGAGCAGTTATTTACCAGGCTAAGAATATGATGCAAGTAAAATGTCAAAATGACA
>NC_091550.1:23243051-23248051 GCF_042767895.1 Penaeus vannamei | reverse complement strand
CAGTATCCATTGCCACAGAAGGCAGTCACCAACAATCATGCTGCTGCTGCTGCAGCTGCTGCAGTTGTAGATAAGAAGACTCATGAATATTTAGAGACCATGAAGAACTTCCCTCAACAAGCATATCAGCCAACATATGCATATGCACAGTGGGAGCAAGTAAGAACGCTATGGACAATGTAGCCAGGACATGAAATAATGGTATTAAATTTGTAGGAGGGATGACTAATGAAAAGAAATTTGAGCCTGCCACCATTATGGACTATTTGTAAAGTAGAATCAAATATTAGCACACAAAGTTAACTTTTCCCAATAGAACATTGTGATATAGCACATTGCTTATGAACTCTTCCTTCAGTCAATATCAGAATGCTTAGTTCTGTGTTGAAAAGGGGCCTTAAAATATTTCTCTTATGCTGTATTATTTTTTAGATACAGTACCTCCTGAAAACTGTAGAATGACAAGGTCTCAACATCTTTCATCAGATGTAAATATAATGGTGCTTTAGATGGACATTTTGATTTGAAGTGGTAGAGAAATTCATTCATAAGTAAGATGATATTGCATTTAATGCATTAGTGATCTTTCCACATTGATGAATGACTTTCATGGTGGCCAAAGGGCCAGTTTTTATGGCCAATGTAATGGTTTACTGGTTTTCTAAGTTACTATGTAGTTGATAATGTGTTATGTCCAAAAAATGTGACTGATCGGCAAGCACCACAAGTGATTTTGGTCTAATTATTTATTTTACTTTTAATTGAATATCTGTGTTATTTCTCAAATTATAGTGTGTGATAGACAACATGTGTTGTAGCATATATTCACAATTTCCCTGTCATTGAGGTGACGAAGATGTACCGTAGTTAAAGAGAAAATGCATTCACATCACCTGTGCAATTGATAGGTTCAATGTTCCAGGAGCTTTCCCTAATTTGCAGTCAAGGTAGTTGTCTGATTGCAATTAAATACAAGGAATGCTTGTGTTTAGAATTTTTTATATTGGTTTGTAGCATTTTCCAAGTATATCTTGAGCTATGCATCAACTTGTTCTGTTGCACATGTATAAGAGCTAGTAATTTCAGAGTGAATCTTAAAGAGAAAAAAGTGCCAATTTAATTTTGTAAATTGAAAATTCCATTAGAAGGTCTGGCACTAGTTGTTTAGATTGTATTGAATTCATAAATATTTTCTTGGATGTGAATTCAGACGGTAAAAATTTGGCTTGTAGTTAGTGATTATCATGGCATCGTGAAACTGAGCAGTTGCTTGTTTGTGTGAGTAAAGTCCTTTGAAATTTTAAATGAAATCTTTATTGTTATCAGCGTCAAGTGTTCTGTATTGTTTTGAGAAAGAATGGATAGATGGTGACATGTAACAAAAAAGAAATGGTAGGAGACTGATTTGAATTGTCTTGTATATCTAGGAAAAGTTCTGAGTGAGGAAGAATATTTTCACATAGCATAAGAAATGTATTTGATGCACTTGATTTAAGTATACATCAGAAATGCTTTTGTTGAAGATTATGCTCTCTCTCTCTCTCTCTCTCTCTCTCTCTCTCTCTCTCTCTCTCTCTCTCTCTCTCTCTCTCTCTCTCTCTCTCTCTCTCTCTCTCTCTCTCTCTCTCTCTCTCTCTCTCTCCTCTCCCTCTCTCCCTCTCTCCCTCTCTCCCTCTCTCCCTCCCTCCCTCCCTCCCTCCCTCTCTCTCTTCCTCTCTCCCTTTCACATATGTATTTCTGATGAAGCTTAGTTAAAATGTCAAATTCATATTTTGCAATGTGAAGTTTATTTCCATATACACTTTTTCTAAATTTGTTACAATTGAAGTCAGAAATGTGTTAGTTTCAATATCTAAAATATTTTTATATTCTTGTAGCCATCTAATTATGACACAAGGTGTATAGTGCATGAAAGTCTTGTTTTGACATTAACCATAAGGAGAAATAAAATGAGCATAGTTCTGCTGCATATTGAAAATATGGTTAACAGGACACACTTGATGAGACCAAGTGTAATATATTTCTGACAAAACTCCTAAGATGTAAATAAATACCCAAACTTTGGTTTTGTTGTCTTTTGTATAAGGAGTGTTGAGGATAGTTTTATTTTATTATCATTTATAATAATTTTTCAATTCATCATGCAAAATATCTCCAAGAAGAATATGTTTGTGATCTGCATGGTTAATATCATTATTTAATTTATTTTATTCATGGAAAGTGACAGTTGCATGGGACTGAATGCAACTGTATCATTTGTCATTATTTCAACAAAAATTGACACAATGTCTGCCTTTAGAATAGATTATTTCACTTCCAGATGAAAAGATAGTGAATATGAAAACAATTCAGTATTTTCTTATGTTTAGTACTTTTATGACAACATATGTATGTATGTTGCACTATATAACTTGTTATTAAATATTAGCATACCAATTTGATGTTAATTTTCTTTAACAATTTACTGATATATTGGATTCAAGCATATTTTTTATCATTAATCAATATCCATGATTTCAGAATGAATGCCAAACCACCATGATTCAAAGGCAATCGGATACTGGTTTCATGAACTCTGTGAGTTCTGACCAAAATTATTTAGGCAAAGATGTTTTTCTTATAGCAGAGTTGAGTACATTCTTTTTCAACAGTTTCAGTATTGCTCTTGTTACTATTATTATTATTATTATTATTATTATTATTATAATACTTTTTCAATTTGATTGAAAGCCTAGATCTAAATCATGCAGCAGGAGACTGTTGTATGGCATCCTGTACCTGGGCAGCTGCAGGTGTTAAGGTCATTTTTGTATTTATCCTTACCTGCCAAGATCTCACTTTTTCAGTATAGATTACTGTATTTCTATTGTTTGGGATAGGCTGGATATGTTTTACCATTTTGTAAGTTATTACCCTTAGAAGGTAGGTTACTAAAGTAAGATTGAATTTAAGATTGTAAATAAAGCTTAATTTGTAAGTCTTGTGTAAGGTTAGTAAATTAGACTTTTGCCTAGGAGTGAATAAAACCACAAAACACAAAAAAAATGTAATTCCCATCATTGTAATGGGGACTTTATGTAAATTGGTAGCTGTAGGATGGGAATTTCAGGATTCAAAAATGTATGCAAAATTTTTTAAATTGGTGGATAAAGAATTGAAAAAATGCAACTAATCTGAAATATTCAGCTTACATCTCCCTTCATTAAAAATAGAAAATGTAGATTATTTGGTAAATGTATTTGACTTTATTTTGTTAGTGAAAGTTGGTACCTCGCACTTATCAGTGAGTCGAGATAAACCAAATTTTTGCCCAGGTAATATCTCCCATTTTTACTTCTATTATCTAATATTAACAATTGTACAACTTTTGTTAAATAAACTCTTTCATTTTTATAAAAGTTGTGTATCATTTTGCCCCATACCTGTGATCTTTCACAAAAAGCCAGGATACTGAATAGCAGGTCAATAATAACAAAGCACCAGGTGACTGTTATGGAAAGACAGAAAAATTAAGTCAAAGTTGGCTTATTTTTTATTTTTCTGCTGTGGATTTAAAACGTAATACTAATGAAAAATGAATAAATTTACAAATCAGTATTGTCATAATTGACAATCTGTCATTTAAACTTGAAAACCATATATCAGATGTGTCTAAATTCAGTCTTTCCAGAAAAAGAATTTACTGAATCAACATTACACTTAATTTATAATCTCTCTGACAGGGATTTGAACCCCCACCGCCATTGCAAAGAAATCACAAGACGGGCACTCTATCCACTGATACACGACCCAACAAATGCCAATATAAGTGGGTAGCCTGCATTTTCGGCAGAAGTCAACCAGGAAGTGAACTTGGAAATGGAGGAGAAAGTATATATGAAACTAGTTAGTGATTCTCCAATATCATGATCATTATATGGTACACTAGTGCTATATCATGAGGCCTGGAATTAAAGCTGGCATTTTAAATAAAATAAAAGCCACTATCCCAATAAGCTTTAATAAATTACGAGTATCCTTAGTTTAAATGAAGCTCATGTTTTAATTAGTGATGTCAAGTTCATCCAGGATTTGAACTATAGAGTGTTGCCTTGTGCTTCCCCCCTCAAGTAAATACAAGAGCAATGTGACAGTGGCTTTTCTTCACATAATCACAAAACTCCAGGTACCAGTGCTTTGATCCAGTGACTATGAAACAACTCTGTATATTAGTTGATAACAAATTGGATAAGAGACATTTCATACTGATTAAATGGAGCCGTGGTTAATATAATTTTTTCTACATAATAAAACTTTTACCTTTGAAGTGTCCTGGAAAACAGCAAGACTATGGTTATGACCATTGAATTGAAGGGTATGCAAATAAATATATATATATATATATACATATACATATACATATACATATACATACACATACACATATATACATATGCACATACATATATACACACATAAAAACACATACACACACACACACACACACACACACACACACACACACACACACACACACACACACACACACACACACACACACATATACATATACATATATATATAATTGTGTGTGCATATATATATATATATATATATATATATATATATATATATATATATATATATATATATATATATATATATATATATATATATAGGCTGAGAGGAATACCAACAAGGATTATTGGACTAATAGCAAGCCTGTATACTGGTACTGAAAGTGCTGTAAAGTGTGGTGGGGGCCTGTCGAGCTTCTTTCCTGTTAGTTCAGGAGTGAGGCAAGGCTGTGTCCGTGCGCCAACTCTTTTCAACACTTGCATGGACTGGATACTGGGCAGAGCTACTGTTCAAAGTCATTGTGGGGCAACGCTGGGCAATATCAAGGTTACAGACCTTGACTTTGCTGATGACGTTGCCATTCTATCTGAGTCTTTGGAAACCCTAGTGGCGGCTCTCGATGCATTTAGCAATGAAGCGAAGCCCCTGGGTCTAGAGGTCTC
>NC_091550.1:23199174-23205051 GCF_042767895.1 Penaeus vannamei | reverse complement strand
GTATGTTAACTTGAGCTAACAGGAAACATTTGTTTCAGAAACAAGAGTACTGATGTTCCGACACGAGTACAAAACTGAAGTTGAACATCGAATAGCAAGACAACAAGTTGTGAGATTACCGAATTATGCGAAAAGATTGGAATTTTTTTGGAATGAGTGAAACCGCTCAAACGAGATCTCGAGTTCCTGCTCCATAATGGAAGGACTACATGTCCCTTATCCAGGAAAGTATCATGCTGTGAACCAGGCAGGCATTGTGGGGGCACAACCCCTTGTGCACAACAGTGAGTCTCTCTATTCAAACTTCCCATCGCAACCAAACCTAAAGGTTGATCAGAAGGAAATCGAAGCCAAGCCCAGTGAGAAGCCCTTTGAATGCGACAAATGCAGTAAACAATTTGCACAGAAGAGTCATCTGACGAGTCATATGCTGTGGCACAGCAAGGAAAAAAAGTTTGAGTGTGAGATTTGTGGAAAAAAGTTTTCTATGGAAAGCCATCTTAACGGTCACATGCTGGAACACAGCCGAGAGAAAAAGTTTGAGTGTCAGACTTGTGGTAAAAGATTTGCAATGGAGAACTATCTGAACAGTCATATGCTTGTGCATATGACTGAGAGAAAGTATGAATGTAAGTTGTGCGACAAGAAATTTACAATGGAAAATCACCTTAACAGCCACATGCTTGTTCACAACACAGAAAAGAAATACGAGTGTGGAAAATGCAAAAAGAGGTACAGCCAGAAGAGTCACCTCAACAGCCACATGCTGAAACATAGTGAGGAGAAAAAGTATGAGTGTTTGCTGTGTGGGAAGAGGTTCAACATGGAGAACCACCTCAATAGCCACATGCTTGTACACAGTGAAGAGAAGAAGTTTGAGTGCCTGCTGTGTGGCAAGAGATTTAACATGGAGAACCATCTTAATAGCCACATGTTAGTGCACAATGATGATAAGAAGTTTGAATGTTCTTTATGTGACAAGCGCTTCAACATGGAGAGTCACTTAAACAGCCACATGCTGGTACATAATAGTGAAAAGAAATTTGAATGTTTATTGTGTGGCAAAAGGTTCCACATGGAGAGTCACTTAAACAGCCATATGTTGGTCCATAATGAGAAGAAATTTGAGTGTTTATTGTGTGGGAAAAGGTTCTACATGGACAGCCACCTTAACAGTCATATGCTGATGCATAGCAGTGAGAAAAACTTTGAATGTGAGACATGTGGAAAGCGATTCTACATGGAGAGCCATCTTCATAGCCACATGCTAGTTCACAACACTGAGAAGAAATTTGTGTGCATGCTCTGCGGTAAGAGATTCAACATGGAAAGTCACCTCAACAGCCATATGCTTGTGCACAACGAGAAGAAATTTGAGTGTGTCCTATGTGGAAAGCGTTTCAATATGATAAGCCATCTTAATAGCCATATGTTTGTGCACAGCGAGAAAAAGTTTGAGTGTGACATTTGTGGCAAACGATTTGGTAAGGAAAGTCACCTAAATAGCCACAGATTTGCACATAGTGAGGAAAAAAGATTTGAGTGTGAAATTTGTCGGAAAAGGTTCTCCCAGGAGAGCCATTTAAGCACCCACAGGTTTGTGCACAGTGAAGAAAAGCGTTTTGAGTGCGAAGTATGTGGAAAGCGTTTCAATCAAGAAATCCATCTTAACAGTCATAGATTCATGCACAATGAAGAAATAAAACTGGAGTGTCAAGAGTGGGGCAAGAGGTTCACTCAGAAGGTGCCCCCAAACACTACAAGGTTTGTTCATGATGATGAGAAGAGGTTCCAGTGTGACGATTGTGGCAAGAGGTTTGCCCAGAAGAGTCACCTCAACAGTCACAGGTTCGTCCATACTGAGGAAAAGCGGTATGAGTGTCAGGATTGCGGCAAGAAGTTTACTCACCAGAGCCACCTCATCAGCCACAGTTTTGTACACCGCGAAGAGAAGAAGTTTGAGTGTCCAACTTGTAAGAAGAGGTTCACACATGAGAGTCACCTCAACAGCCACAGTTTTGTGCACAGTGAGAGGAGGCTGTATGAGTCACAGAAGCAGTTGCCTGAGAAGATGCAGCTGAACAACCAGTTGCCTACAAACCTCAGTACTCAGCTTAACAGCAATCTGACTGCCCAGATTAACCAGAATCTAACAGCGCAACTAAACTCCAATATTACAGCTCAGATCAATACAAATTTGACAGCGCAAATTAACACCAATTTGAGTAACCAGCTTAATAGCCACTTCCTGGAGCAGACTGATAAGAAGCCGATTGAGTATGAGGAAAATGGGAAACTATTCATTCCACAGTCATATCAACAGCCGTATGCCTATGCACAATGGGAACATGTACGGACATTATGGTCACTGTAGTCAAGTTTAGGTATGCAGTGTTAAAACTTAGTGTATTTGGTACGGCATGGGGATATTCTGTACATTGTCATACCTGTACACGCCTTGTTTATCCAGTGATGTACTTCAGCTAGGGAGACAGGTGGTTGTCTTGAGTGATCGGCTGGTTAAACCAGCTGTGGTTATCCAGTGTATGGAATGTGATTGACTAACCTCTGTTGGAGGAATTCTGTATAGTAGGCCTTTGCCACAAAGGTGGAGATACTGGAATTACTCTTTTTCCATATTCTAAAGCTCGGTGTGGATTAAGTAGGTAAATGACCTAGTGATGTTTTATAATAAGTAAAATTATCTAATAATATGATGTAAAAGAATTATGAATTGTATGATGAAGTAACTTTTACTTACATATAAAACTGAGTTCATATGATCATGATTTATCTTTAATAAGAGGTAAGTGATAATAGTGAGGGACCACCCAAGTCCCTAAAGGTATTGTGATTAGTCTTTGAAAGTAGTGATATCTGCCTTGGCTGTAGAAAGTTGATGCAACTTTTAACCTTGCAAATGATCCAAGTAACTTATTCTGAGGGTAGACCCTTGTTGAACCATGGAGGCTCACCATAAACACAATATTACTTAAGCTGTTACTGTATTGAAATAGGCTTTGGATACCTCAAGGTGTAACTTAGTGTTTTCCTCCCTAGTACTGAGAGCATATTATGTAGTGGAAGCCAGCAGTACTAGGGATTCTAAGTCTCTCTAGGGGGTATCAGTAGGTGCTTTGAAAACATCTTCAGTGATCTTTTTACCAGTGATATTATATATTTATCCTTATATTCAGCATTTAGAACCATCACGAGACTTGTGTAAGTCACTTGTGTCAAAGGGATCCTTCAGATCAGACCCCCGGTAGCATGTACGATAGGACAGTGATCTCCAAGGGCCCCTGTTTCAAGCACCCTGACACCCATCACAAAACTTTTAGCCTGGAACTCAGTCCTCTTTATCATACCTTTATCACCCTTTGCTAGTTTTCACTCTTTATAGGTCTCATATATGGAATGTGATCTTATGATATATTTGTATGTATTAAATGTAGCCTTGATGGTTGTGAAGTTTCATGTTAAGGGATATGATAAACTGCATTTCCGTTCTGATTTTTCACTTGAAGAATGTTCAGTGGTGAAGAAATTATTATAATTTTATTACATTGCATAATTAGCTAAAAACTGTATCTCTTTAGTGAGACTTCACTTCTTGAAAAGGCTTATTCATGTCTACATTGCAAATTTGATCTGTAGACAAGAGGGGATTATGGGAGTAGTATTGTTTTGGAGGTTATTGATAGTTAACTGGTAGTTTACAAACACTAATAGAGCCGTAACTGTTATTATTATCATGAATTGAGGCATTCTTGTATTACGTCATTAGGGGATAGTCGGTGCTGGATGAATGTTGAATGAATGTTAGTCCATAGTATAAAAAAAACAGGTCTAATCAGTTTCAAAAGAAACAAGTGATCTGAAGAACTTGTAGATGTATTTAGCAATGCTCCTTTGCCTTGTCTCAGGGTGCAGGGTAGGAACTTATGAATGGCAATTGTTCCATTGGCTTTATGTAGCTTTAACTTTTCCTTGGGCTTAGTTCAGCATTTCACATTTAAAAATTAATGGTAATTAATGGTTTACTTTGTCACAAGTATTGATGTTGCAGGATTTCAAATATTGTGAATGACGTAACACTTGAATTTCTCTGGGAAAAAAGTTATAAAAATCTGAAAGAATATCATAAATCATGTATATCTTTTGTTTAATAAAATTTTATATCACACAGAAAACAAAATCTGTCTTTGTGTTATATACCACAAGAGAACCTGATGGCTATGGGATAAATACAAAAAGGGGAAATTATTTGTTTGGTTTATATTGGCATGAAAGCAATTTTTTTTTAAATTTTATTGGAGAAACAACACTTGCAAGAAAAACAACACAGGCTTAAGAAAGAAGGAACTGAATGATAAAGAATACAATAAGCATATGATCTAGACATACACAAGATAAAAAGTGAAAATGGACATGTTCATGTAAAATAAATAGATGGTATGGGACTTAGCACGAAGGCATCAAGGAAATATCATAATTGCTGCCTTTGCTTTTACTTGCAATACTATGCAAGTAAGATTCCATATGACTAAGGAGAATGATAAAAAACAAGAAAGGAAATTACCAAAAAATGATATATTGCAATATACGTAAGCAATCACATTGATTTGTGTAAGGATATAAATATATTTTTCTATATGAGAGAAACACACACACACACACACACACACACACACACACACACACACACACACACACACACACACACACACACACACACACACACACACACACACACTCACACCTACACACACTCACACCTACACACACTCACACCTACACACACTCACACCTACACACACTCACACCTACACACACTCACACCTACACACACTCACACCTACACACACTCACACCTACACGCACTCACACCTACACACACTCACACCTACACACACACACACCTACACACACTCACACCTACACACACTCACACCTACACACACTCACACCTACACACACTCACACCTACACACACTCACACCTACACACACTCACACCTACACACACTCACACCTACACACACTCACACCTACACACACTCACACCTACACACACTCACACACCTACACACACTCACACACCTACACACACTCACACCTACACACACTCACACCTACACACACACCTGCACACACTCACACCTACATGCACTCACACGTACACACACACACACACCTACACACACACACACCTACACACACACACACCTACACACACACACACCTACACACACACACCTACACACACACACACACCTACACACACACACCTACACACACACACCTACACACACACACCTACACACACACACACACCTACACACACACACACTCCTACACACACACAAACACCTACACACACACATACACCTACACACACACATACACCTACACACACACATACACCGACACACACACACACACACCTACACACACACACACACACACACCTACACACACACACACACACCTACACACACACACACTGCTACACAGACACACACTCCTACACACACACACACTCCTACACACACACACTCCTACACACACTCCTACACACACACACACACACACACACACACACACACACACTCACACACACCTACACGGACACACACACACACACCTACACGGACACACATACAAACACCTACACGGACACACACACACACAGACACCTACACGGACACACACACATACACCTACACACACACATACACCTACACACACACACACACACATACACACACCCACACACAGACACCTACACACACCCACACAGACCTACACACACACACCGACACCTACACACACACACACACACACCTACACACACACACACACCTAAACACACACA
>NC_091550.1:23189174-23194174 GCF_042767895.1 Penaeus vannamei | reverse complement strand
CATGCCTTCATTCACACACGCCTTCACACATACATGCCTTCATACACACAATCTACACACACACACACACACACACACACACACACACACACACACACACACACACACACACACACACACACACACACACACACACACACACACACCTACACACACACACACACCTACACTCGCACACACCTACACACACACACACCTACACACACACACACCTACACACACACACCTACACACACACACACCTACACACACACACACCTACACACACACACACCTACACACACACACACCTACACACACACACACACACACACACACACACACACACACACACACACACACACACACACACACACACACACACACACACACACATATGCACATACACACACCTACACATGCACATACATACATACACATGCACATACACACATCCACACGTCCACATATACAGACCTACACATAGTCTCTCTCTCCCTCTCCCTCCTCTCTCTCTCTCTCTCTCTCTCTCTCTCTCTCTCTCTCTCTCTCTCTCTCTCTCTCTCTCTCTCTCTCTCTCTCTCTCTCTCTCTCTCTCTCTCTACCTCATACACACACATACACCCAGCTATATGTCTATATAACTATAAGTGCATATATCCATATACGTGTGTGTGTGTGTGTGTGTGTGTGTGTGTGTGTGTGTGTGTGTGTGTGTGTGTGTGAGTGTGTGTGTGTGTGTGAGTGTGTGTGTGTGTTTGTGTGTGTGTGACAGTTTATGAAGGCGAGCTTGATGCATGTAAACATGATCATGAGGAATGTTCAGAGTTGTAACAGGAAAAATATAACCCACGCTGAGTGCTGAAGAAATTGTTGGCAGACAATGCCATGTAAAGTGTAACACAAGTTAGTGCTTGTCAGTGAAAAAACAAAAAACTGATGTAACTTTTATTTTTGCTTATTGCAAAACTTTGTTTATATACTATAATGAAATACAGGCCAGGATAAGGAAACTGTGATACATGATATTTGAAGAACATTGAGGGTGGAATCATTAAGGTTGACTTGTGTACCTTGAGCTAGAGTAGGCATGTATAGTGATGTATGCGCATACAGATACATACCTACATTTCTACAATAGCAATCCTTCTGCATATGTATTTATAATTAATACATAGTATGAAATCCATATGTACTTATATAAATGTATGTGCGTTGTGTTTGCGGACATACAAGAAAGATTTAAATATGTAATAATAAGAGATATTTGCATATATACTCATTAGAATCCAATTATTTGCACTGAATTAAAACTGATTTCCCCATCATGCCGCCTCGACTAGCAGACGGCTGAACTGTGACCAACTTTTATAAGGTGGCTTAAAATTTAACTCATAAAATGGGCACAAACCACAGGGAAAGGAGCCGAGAGAATGGTGCTGCACTCCAACACCTACACCAGATCAGATACTGATCATAAAGGGGATATTCTTGACCTGTTTGGTATGTGCTGTTTCGGAGGTGATGGTGCAGTGTCTGCTGGGGATATGCGACTTTACACTGCTTGCAGAATCATCCACACACTGCAGGACTAAACAAAAATTAATACAATCCATCTATTTCAGACAAGAACACGTCGACGTTTCAACACGAGATCAGGAGCGACACAGAGCCCAGCACAC
Organism: Penaeus vannamei; assembly: GCF_042767895.1. Classification (NCBI taxonomy): domain Eukaryota; kingdom Metazoa; phylum Arthropoda; class Malacostraca; order Decapoda; family Penaeidae; genus Penaeus; species Penaeus vannamei. The sequence continues at coordinate 23,192,513 of NC_091550.1, read as the reverse complement.
CGCCAAGACGCAACGATGACGGACCCACCATGTACATGGTTATGCCTTTAACCTAGCGTCCTCCATGAGCTCGCTCCGATGAATCACTCTATCTTCAGAATGGAAGGGTTACACATTCCCTATCCAGGCAAATATCATAGGATCAATCACCCTGTGGTCACTGGGGCACAGGCCCTCATCCAGACAGCTCCAGTGTACTATGGTAACCCCCACCAGTCTATAAGAACACCAGCACCAGCTCCTGTTCAGCCTGCTGTTGCTGCCCCTACATACCAACCCATAACAGAAGACGAAAACAATATTGTTAATACTATTGAAGAAAAGCCCTACAACTGTGACCAGTGCGGCAAACAGTTCGCACAGAAAAGTCATCTCACAAGTCACATGCAGTGGCATAACCGTGAGAAAAAATTTGAGTGTGAAGTTTGCAACAAACGCTTCTCAATGGAGAGTCACTTGAATGGACACATGCTGGAACACAGCAGGGAGAAAAAGTTTGCATGCCACATGTGTGGTAAAAGGTTTGCAATGGAGAATTACCTGAACAGTCATATGCTGGTTCACATGACAGAAAAGAAGTTTGAGTGCAGAATATGTGACAAAAGATTTACCATGGAGAATCACCTTAATAGTCACATGCTTGTCCACAATACCGAAAAGAAGTTTGAGTGTGGAATATGCAGGAAGAGGTATAGCCAGAAAAGTCACCTTAACAGCCACATGCTGAAGCACAGCAAAGAGAAGAACTTTGAGTGTACAGTGTGCGGTAAGCGCTTTAACATGGAGAGTCATCTCAACAGCCACATGCTGGTGCACAGTGATGGTAAGAAGTTTGAATGTGTACTTTGTGGGAAGAGGTTCCACATGGAAATTCAGTTGAACAGCCACATGGTTGTTCACAATGAGGTGAAAAAGTTCGAGTGCCATCTGTGTGAGAAAAAGTTTAGCCTGGAGATCCACCTTAACAGTCACATGATGGTGCACAACAATGACAAGAAGTATGAGTGCCTCTTGTGTCACAAACGTTTCACTATGGAGAGCCACCTCAACAGCCACATGCTTGTGCACAATGAAAAAATCTACAAGTGTGACATATGCGGCAAACGATTTAACATGGAAAGTCACTTGAACAGCCACATCCTTGTCCACAGTGTGGAAAAGAACTTTGAGTGTGAACTGTGTGACAAGAAGTTTGCCATGGAAAATCACCTGAATAGTCACATGCTGGTACATAGTGAGGATAAAAAGTTTGAGTGTCAGTTATGCGGTAAGCGTTTTAACATGGAGTGCCACCTCACCAGCCATATGCTTGTTCACAGTGACGAGAGGAAGCACGAGTGCCAGATCTGTGGGAAGAGGTTCAACATGGAAAGTCACCTGAATAGTCACATGCTTGTACACAGTGAAAAGAAATTTGAGTGTATTTTGTGTGGGAAAAGGTTCCTCATGGAGAGCCATCTTAATGGCCACATGCTTGTCCACAATGAAAAAAAGTTCGAGTGTGGGTTGTGCGGGAAACGATTCTTGATGGAGAGTCACATGAACAGTCACATGCTCGTCCACAGCACCGACAAGGCCTATGAATGTGAAACCTGTGGCAAGAGATTCAATTTAGAGGCTCACCTCAACAGCCATATGCTTGTGCATAATGAAGAAAAGAATTTTGAATGTAGTTTGTGTGGCAAACGTTTTGGGATGGAGTGCCACCTTAACAGCCACATGCTTATCCACAATGAAAAGAAGTTTGAGTGTGAATTATGTGGAAAAAGATATAACATGGAAAGTCACCTGACAAGTCATATGATGGTGCATGGGGAGCGCAGGTTTGAATGTGAGATTTGTGGTAAGAGGTTCACTCAAGAAATGCATCTTAACAGCCACAGATTTATGCACACTGAGGAGAAAAAATATATTTGCGATCAGTGTGGGAAACGCTTTGCCCAAGAGAGCCATCTCAGGTGTCATAAATATGTTCATAGTGATGAAAAGAGGTTTGCTTGTGAAGAGTGTGGCAAGCGCTTTACACAGGAAGCTTATCTCCATAGTCACATGTTTATGCATAACAAGGTTAAGAAATTTGAGTACCAAGAATGGTCTAAACATCCTGTCAACACAAAGTTCATGCATAACGATGATAAAAGATTTGAGTGTGAGGACTGTGGAAGGCGCTTCGCTCATCAGAACCATCTAAGCAGTCACAGGTTTGTCCACAGTGAAGAAAAACGATTTGAGTGTGGTGAATGTGGCAAGCGCTTCACGCAGGAGAGCTACCTCACAAGCCATAGCTATGTGCATAGCGAGGAGAAGAAGTTCCAGTGTGGAAAGTGTGGCAAAAGATTTGCACAGGAGAGCCATTTGAACAGCCACAGTTACGTTCACATGGAGAAGAAACCTTATGAATTTGATAGCTGTGGGAAGCCCATAATCCCTGCACAAAAGGCTACCCAGATGAATGGCCATATTGTGGTGCAGGGTGATGGTGACAATGGAAAAATAATATCCCAGCAGCAGCTTCAAAACCCGTACGCCTACGCTCAGTGGGAACACGTGCGGACACTCTGGTCCTTGTAACAGCATTGCCAACAAGATCAGGCCCCTGTTATTTTTGACATGAAGGTCGAGTGTAGGCTCGCGCCCAGCAACATTCTGACTCGGGATTTCATTTCCAGTGATGTCCATGTGGTGCCGAAGGGTATATATATTACTATATGCCCAGCTTTTGTGTGTAACAGTATTACCTATCACACGGCATCTCCTAAAGTGACAGTTCACTTCACGTTTCTGACACTAGTGGAATTACATATTTAAACTTCTTGTATGTACATATGCAAACACAGTTATGAATGAAAATATCTTGAGTCAGGGGGATCTCCTTAATCCAGGCATGATGTATTAGATTTGTAGCCAAGGACATGAGTCATAGGAATGAGTGTCATTGGCTATGCATTATGAGTAAAGAGAAATGTTCAATTATGGCTTAGTTATGATCTGCAGGACAAAATACTTGTCTGCAGGACCGTACTTGTGAGTACGTGAGGAGTAAAAAAGAAGGTCGTATCACCTACGATACAAGTGAATTTCAAAAACTCTAAAATGAGATAAAGTTATATGAATGACCTTAAATGATTTAATAATGAAGGTTGAAGTTTGTGCTTCTTTAAAATATTTGTTACTTGTTTGTGTTTAAACGGTAATGGTATGACCTCATTTTTACCCCATGTAATATTTTAGCTGTAACTGATCAGTGCAGGCTTGGCCGAGACTGATGATTTTTTTTATATATATACAGATATAATTAAGTTGTAGACTAGGAGGACATGTATGTAGATATATATACAT
>NC_091550.1:23169174-23174174 GCF_042767895.1 Penaeus vannamei | reverse complement strand
ATGATAATCAAAAAAATATAATCATAATCACGTAATAACAATAATAATAATAATGACTATCAATAACGATAATAATGATAATGCTAGTAATAGCCATAATAGTAATAATGCTAATAACAACCATAATGATAATGATATTGATATTAATAGTAATAATAATGATGATATGAACGATAAAAAAGTTTAATAATAATAGTAATAATATCAATGGTAATAATAATAACAATATTGACGATTATAACAATAATAATAACACTAACAAAGCTAATGATAATAATGATACAAGTGCTACTACTACTACCACTACTAAAATAGTATTTGTGATAATAATGTTAAAAATAATAATAGTAATGATAACAATAATGATAATTACAATAACTACAGTAATAATAACAATGACTAATTATAATAATTATCATAAAATAGTAATGATAATAGTTAAATGATGATGATAATGATAATAATAATTGAGTTCATGATAATAATAATGATAATCAATGATAATGGTGATAACGATAATAATAATAATAATAATAATAATAATAATAATAATAATAATAATAATAATAATAATAATAACAATAGCAACCAATAATGATAATGATAATAATAATGACATAGTAATGATAATGATAAAAATGATAGCAATGATAATACAGGGAATAATGATAGTAACAATAATGAAGATGATAATAACAGGAATGATAATGATAAGAACAACAACAATACTACTACTACTACTATTGATAAGAAAAAATAGCAAGGTAATAATAATAATGGTGATACTAATAATAATGATAATAATAATAATGGTAATAACAATAATGTTAATGATAATAAAAACTACAACAAAAATAACAATAATGATAATAATGATATACCTATGGTAATTAAGATCATATTTATGAAGACGATCTATATAAATCTTGGTAAGGGCAATCAGACCGCGATGGCACTCAAAACCTTCGGCACACACGAGTAAGGTAAATGCCATAATGAAAAAACAACTGTAAATGCAATAGCAGGAAATGAAAATACATCAATAGATACCAGATAGACGTAATGCAGATAGGGAAGCCATACATTTTTTCATTAGTATTCGTAACTGTGAATAGACTGATGACCATAATGATAATGGTAAGAACTATAATAATGATTATAATTGTAACAATATTAAGAATAATAGTGATGATATAATAATACTAATAATTGCAATAATAATAGTAGCAGTAATAGTAGTAGTAGTAATTAAGCAGTCGTAATGGCAGTAGTAATAATAATAATAATGATAATAATAATGCCAATAATGATAACGATTTTGGTGGTGATAATAACAGTAACAACAATAATGATAATGACACTATTACTATTATCACAATATAATTGTCCGTTTGCACGCTTAATCAGTAATACCATAATGATAGTGATGATGATAATAACAGTAATAAAAATAATAATGCACTGCTATGTTGACGATGTGCTAGAGAGAAAACACAATGCACAGACTAGGTTTATTGAGAGAGTGACAACAGTTTCGAAACCCTCCTGGATATCATCTTCAAATCTCCTAATGATAATATTAATAACGAACAGGTTACTAGAAGACTAATGGCGATATTATAATAATGGAATCAGATTCAAGCCGGATAGATTTGAAGCAGATTCGCGGCCCGAGCCCACAAAATGGCGATGCCGAAAAGTACGTTTCGGTCCCAAGGTCAGCAGCGCTCGCCTCAGGTGGCGCGCGGAGGGGGGTGGGGGAGGGGGAAGGGGGGTGGGGGAGGGGGAGGGGCGCCAGCGGGATGCTGCCGTCGTCCTGCCCGGCCGAGTCGAGGCAGGTCCAGTCGAGTCAAGAAAAGTGAATTTGAGTCACGAGAAGTCTACTTTAGTTAAGAGTCGTCTACGTGGGTCAATACAAACTCAACTGAATTCAAACAAGCCCAGTCGAGCCAAGAAAAGTCCGCTGAGTCAAGACAAGTACAGGCGAGTCAAGGCAAATCCAGAAGAGCCAAGACAAGTCTACTTGAGTTCAGGCAAGTCCAGACGAGTCAAACCAAGTCAAGATAAGTCCTGACAAGTCAAGGAAAGTCCCGGCGAGTCAAGAGGAGAACAGACGAACCAAGACGAGTCCCGGCGAGTCATGATGTCCATACGAGTCAAGACAAGTCCAGTCGAAGGATAAAAACAATGATAATAGTAATGACACTAGCAATAAAAAATTCAATAACAACATCAAAGATCATGATAATAATAGTGATAATAATAACAATAATAATAATAATGATAATAATAATAATAATGATAATAATGATAAATGATAATAACAATACTGAAAATAATAATCATAACAATAGCAAAAATGATAATGATGGTAATAATAATGATAATAATCATGATGATGATAATGATAATTGCAAAACAAAAATTATAATAATATTACTGATGACAATAGCACTAACAACAGCAATAATAATAGCATGATACTTCTGCTACGAATAAAAAAAAACAATAACAAGAATAATAATAGCTAATAATGACAATGAGGCACCATAGCTCAGAGCACTGAGTAACAAGCACAAGGTTCGCGTCTGGTCAGCCCCGTTTGCTCGAATCAGCTGTGACTGAGTGCCGGCATGCTGACATCAGTATGCTAGGGTCAGAGTCGGCGCAGGAGGAACCGGTCCACCCTACCGCGTCATGCCAGGCTTAGTGCGTGCATCTGAGTGTGGGCGGCGCTCTCTCCTGATGAAACCACGCTGCTGTGTACAGGTCATCTCTCCACTCAGCCAAGTTTTCTTTCTCATAATTTCTTGTTCTGGCAACTCAACTCTGTGTTCCTATATTTACTACAGTTTGCACACTGCCATTATCCTGAAAGTTTTACTTGTATACTTCTTTCAAGATTTGTTTTATTACATATCTGGTTAGAAACTCAACAGACATATTCCGTCACCAATATGGCATAGATCTCTCCAACGCACTTTTTATTTTTAGTTATTTTTTTATTTAATTATTTATTTATATTTTTCTTCTTTCTCCAGCTCACAGAGTACCCAACGAACCTTCATAGTCTTCTCGATTGTCAATACATCTGCATTTAATTCTTGTCTCACTTTATCGAAAAAAAAATCACTTTTCCTGCTATACGTCTTTTCTTTAACCTTCACCACCTCGTTCTTCAGTTTATACCGCACGTCCTAGTACTCCAGTGTACTTCATATATTGGACTACCTCAATTCTTGTTCCTTATCATTTTCCTTCCACCATCAGGCCACCTCACTTCCTTCCTCCGTCTGGAAGTCACACCAAGTACATTTCTAGCTGTATCTACTGCTACTACTGTCGCCAAGCAAGTTTTCACTCACCAGATACCTTACCTTACTCCGTCCAAAAGTGCGCTTATCCTCTTAGAAAAATAATAATGATGCACATTTTCCACAGGCATTGTGTCCCCCGGCATCACATCGAAGACAGGATCTCTATGATTCAAATAAGTTAGCACGACGGACAACCGTTTTGTTTTTATTTGTCGCTTATTAATTGCTAACTAGTCTACAATGAACGGGACTTGCTTATGTCATAGCTAACAACTGAAATCACTCGACTGGATTGTTCTTGCAGAGTATTTGTACAAAGTAAATGTATCTATTTTCACAAATTCTTAAGATCCTACTACTACAAACTGTCAAAGCACACTTTATATGGGTGACTTTAATGTTAAAATTTGGAGACCAACTATGTAACAGACGAAAAAAATTGCCATTCACTACTACACTACTTAGGAATACAACCGAAGAGGATCAGTGATCCTAATGTAGGCAAGGAGCTCAGGAGCTTACTACTTATTGCAAGAATAACAGGGCGCCAGAAAATAAAATATTTTTCTTCAAAGCCAACAAAGAATTCTGGGAATTAGACAAAACTGCCGCAAACAATGAGAATAGTTCCTTCCGGGAATCAATCAACGAACGATTTATAACAAGTGTACGGAATATGAACATTAAAATTGTTTTTGCCAAACCAGTTTCATGGCCCACTAGAACAATCTAATATCACTAAGCCATTGAATCTGAACATCTTGGTTAAATTATTTTCTCTGAACATGCAGGATCATCTCAGCAATTCGAAAATAACCAGGGATTTTGATATTGCTGACCTCTCCAACTTCGCAGGAACGACTGAGAACGGAGTAATGAACTTTACGAACAAAGTACTTAAAATGTAGGTAGCACCACCGTTTACTTTTCTGAATAAAAATCCCTAGAGTATTCTGACACCTTGAATTGTTATGGAGCACTTTAACTTCTGGCAATTAAATTTTTTTAACAGTATTAAGTAAATTATACAACTAGTTATATATTCCGCAATTTCTGGCTTCTTAAAGCACATACTCATTGGGTTAATGCAATGTCTTATATCTCTGCCTCTCTTCACACCTGTCAGTCTTTCCGAGTTATTGTGATGTGTTTCATCAGCATATATTTTTTTAAAATCAGAAAAAATATAAACCCAGTTAGTATGGCAGTAAATAATGGCAAATGAGCAGGCCTTAGCTCGACAGTTGCCAGCTTATAAATATCGTTAAAAAGAATAAAGCAACTGTTTCAAGTGAAGATGGCTTTACATAAAATGTATTCGACTTGCTTCATACCTACTTGGAAACCAGTTTTATTTTTATATTGACACAGTGAAATTTTCCCAAACCAAGTGATTAAAGTTTACTAACAGTATACCCAAACCCGAGGCACTTATACGGCGCATAACACTCATGGTTGAATCACCCATAGGCTAATAAAGCGGGCAGCCTGGGGCCCCTCAGACTGCCACCACCTCCCTTATGCTTGATATATATATATATATATATATATATATATATATATATATATATATATATATATATATATATATATATGTATGTATGTATTTTCATACATATATCAATATTTTGTATTGCCGAGTAATGCATTTATATTTAAATTTATATTTAAATAAAACCAGCT
>NC_091550.1:23126674-23129174 GCF_042767895.1 Penaeus vannamei | reverse complement strand
TCTTAACAGCCTTATCCTTGTCCCCAATGATGATAAAGTGTTAGGATATGAAGAAAATGGTAAGATCTTCACTCAACAGGCCTATCAGCCCCCATACTCTTATGGGCAGCTGACAGCTGGACAGTTGTCAGAAAAGGTGAGGACCCTGTGGCCACTATAGCCTGGGGTAAAAGTCTTCCAAGTGCAAGACAAAATAATTATTGCTGACAGTAACAGTAAATTGGCAGCTGTAACACTTCCTGAGGTGGTACAGAATCAGAGCACTACGTAATTGCTTTGTTCCTACCATGAAGCCTTTCCACCAACCATGGTGCATTTCAGGCAGTTACCCTTTTCATGGGAAGCAAGAGAAGAGATATATTTATTAATCTTAATGATTAAGAAACTATGTGACTTTTTTATTTTGACTTTTAAAATCTTCATGTCATATAAGTTGACATATATTATGCAAAGATTGGCCAGCTGTATGAGAATTAGTTACAGTAGAAGTGGCCACAAAATTGAGTTTGAAACCTGTTTTTATATGGTATTGGGCAAGAAAAGTTATTTGCTTATTTTTTTCTTTTCATGCAGTGATCCATGCATAGGATTTACTTGTAATCAGTTTCTTTGCTTTTTGAAGCTAAGAAATTTAACAAGAAACTAAAGGAATTGGTGTGAAAAGCTATTTATTTTCTAGATGCAATATTCATTGTAATTTGTATTATGATTTGTGCATTTATGATACACTGTATTGATCTCTTGCTTATAATGCTGAAATACAATATTTGATGAGCAGCCTGTATGAGAGCATGTCAGATATAAAGCATTAGAGGGCTGTTATTTACATATAAATGAAGCTATGCAGAATGTGTTGCTTTTATAAAGAAGGGCACAAAGGAAGACAAAAATGTATTGGGTTCCAGATACTTTTTTATTTATCTATTTTGTATCATGTTTTATTTATTTATGCACTTCCATAATGTTTACATAAGCATATACTGTAACTTGATAGATAAGATAAAGTAAAAAAAAAAAAAAAAAAAAAGAATTTGAGAACTTGCATGTTCTCTTATTTTATGATATTTCTAAAATGATGCTAATGTTAGTCAAAGTAAGTGTAGTGATTATACGATACACATTGTATATGAGCACAGTAATCTTTAAAAAAAAAATGTGAAAGAATAAGAGGTCAAGGTGAATTACTTGCTTTCATTTCATTGTCTTCTTTATCAGCGTTTTGCATCTTATGCAGACAAACTTGGTAAAAAGATGGCAAGAGAAAGAGAGTACTTTGAAATGAATGAAAATGTGGCAGAATGTAGAATGAAAATATAAGTTCCTTTGAAAATTAGGTAGAAGTAAAGTTTGTTTCTTCAGTATCTGACACCCTATCAGGTACAGCAGACTGAACGTACAGACCCAGTGATGTTTGTGTATATTTATGTATATATATATATAATTGACCAAGCGCCAGATTGATTTTTGTATTGCCACAGTCCTCATATTTCGACAGGGGAGAACTGTAATGTGGTAGTGGTTTTGTATTGCAAAATTAATTAGATATGGATTATGCTCAAACATAGAAGCAGAGAGCACAGAATTAACAAGACAAGTATTTGATTGGCAGCTTGATAGAAATATCTTATTTTTAAGTTATATTTAGCATGATTTATAAGCAAAGGTGTAGTATGCAGTTCTTGTAAACATTAAACATTGTATGTTTCACTTCACCAAGAACGTATTTATAGTGTGAAAATTGTTATGTTATTTAATAATCACAGTGAATATTATATATGGCAGTAACTTGGTCTTCTGCAAGTCAGTCTTTGTATGGTATAATTTTTATTTTGTTTTATTTTTAAGATAAAATTTATGCATTAAAATATTATTATTATAACTATATAGAATATACAGAAAAATATATTAAATTGTACCGGTGTTTGTTGTGAACAAATTACCAAATTTATTTGATGAAGAAGTCATAAAGTATTTACCAAATTTATTTGATGAAGAAGTCATAAAGTATTTACCAAATTTATTTGATGAAGAAGTCATAAAGTATTTTTTATTATTTACTATATCAGCATTTATTGTTTCTAGTTGATTAGAAAGTGTTTATTAACCTGGCCTTGTATTTAGAAACATGTTAAAATGGTCTGATGCACAGATGCAACTGAAGAAAGACTGGATTTGTTCATGACTTGAATTTGCAAAATTTCTTTCACTTATTTTCAGTGCATGTGCAAATTTAGAATTTTATCAGTGCAAAAGATATATTTTGTTTTTCTTCTTTATTAATAGATTATATTATAAATGTTGTTATTATTTTCTTAGATTTATTTTATAATTATTGAAAAATGTGTGCAGAAAATGTACTAGAGTCTGTCATGCAGTTTCATTTTGTAAAAGATATCTTTGTTATGTTTAATACGGAACTTTAGCCTCATCATCGTGGGGGGTAAATTTTACTCTATATTGGTAACAAGTCCCAGCTTTGAGGGATGGTGGGGTCGTGCTG
>NC_091550.1:23111692-23113674 GCF_042767895.1 Penaeus vannamei | reverse complement strand
GGAGGTTTCGGGGAGGGGAGGGCGAGGGGACGGTGGTGGGAGAGGGAGAGGGCGAGGGGACGGTGGTGGGAGAGGGAGAGGGCGAGGGGAAGGAGGTGGGAGAGGGAGAGGGCGAGGGGAAGGTGGTGGGAGAGGGAGAGGGCGAGGGGAAGGTGGTGGGAGAGGGAGAGGGCGAGGGGAAGGTGGTGGGAGAGGGAGAGGGCGAGGGGAAGGTGGTGGGAGAGGGAGAGGGCGAGGGGAAAAGGGTAAGACACAAGAAGGAGAGGGAAGGGATGGGGTCGTGGGTCGGGAACCAAGGGAACGGGCAAAGCTTCACAGACATTCGCCTCAGAGACTCGTACTCGCGTTGAGAAGCCTGAGAGAACGCGAAGAGGACTTTTCCGCTGAGAGGTTTTCTTATTTGGAGGCACGAGTTCGCGAGCATTTGATGTGCTGAAACAGGCGTGAATTCGACTTCATAACGGTATGATACATGACATGATAACTCCACTGCTGATCAGACTTCTTTGTACTGATGCTGATTTTACTCAATAATGATAATGCGATGACGATGTTATTAATGCTATCGGTGATACAGAACAACAATAATCATATGTTATTAAAGATGAATCATTATATGTTAAATGGTAGTGGCGATGATTATAATGATAAAATGAAAATAGTAATAATGGGAATAATAATGATAATGATTATAATAATATCAATAATGATAAAATATGTGTAAAAATTCGATAATGAAATCAACAATAACAACAATGAAGATAACAATAATGATAATAATAACGATAATAATAATGATAATAATAATGATGATGATAATAATAATGATAATGATAATGATGATGATAATAATAATGATAATAATAATGAAAATTATTAAAATGATCCTGATGACCATGGTCATAATGATGTAAAAAAATAATGATAATGATTATCATGATACTAAAATATCAATGTTAATGATGATGATAACTGTTATGAGAATGATTATAATGATAATAACTACACTACACTACAATGAAATGATAAAAAATACTAGTAGTAATGACTGTGATGAAAGTAATGACAGTCATAATCTTACTAATATTAATACTAATACTAATAATTGAAAGTACGATTTAATCATTGTTGATAAGGATTAATAACAAAATGGAAATATTAATGATGACAATGATAATGAAAATAATAACAGTAATAATGATTATGATTATCATCATTACAATGATAATGATTATGATAATAATGACAATAATTATAAAGATAATGTCAATAAAACTAATTACAATGATAATGATATTAGTAATAATGATAATACTAATAACACTAACTGAATAGTTCTAATAATGATGATAATAATCATAAGAACAATAATAATATCACTATCATTACTTTTAGTAATAATGATAACAACAATGATGATGATGATGATAATAATAATGATAATAATAATGATAATAATAATAACAAAACAATAATTATAATAATGATGATAATCATGAAGATAGTAATAATAATAATAATAACAACAAAACAACAACAATAATAGTAAGGACAATATCAATGTAAGTATTATTATCAATGATGATAATAATAATGATGATAATCATGATGATAATATCATTATCTTTATCATTATCATTAATACTACTACTACTATCAATGATGATAAAAATAATAATGATAATGATAATAATAAGATTGGCGAGAATGATAATGACAATAAGACCAACAACAATAATGATAATCATAACAATGGTAATGATATTATCATCTTTATCATTATATGAAAAATAATAATGATGATAAAAACAATGATAATAACAATAATGATATTAATAAGAGCAACAGCAACAACAACAATAATTATAACGATGATGATTATAATTATAACAATAACAATAATGATAATAATGGTAGTAGTTGTAATTATAATAATGATGATAATCATGATAACATTAGCAATAATAACAATAACTAAAATT
>NC_091550.1:23096692-23101692 GCF_042767895.1 Penaeus vannamei | reverse complement strand
TATATATATATATATATATATATATATATATGTATGTATATATGCGTGAGTATATGTATATGTATATATGTATATACATTTATACATGCATATATATATATATGGGCCTATGCATATGCTTGAGTTCCTTTTGCAGTTGCGATCAAGTTTAATAGAGCAGTATTTTTCAAACCTGAAACACATATCCTTCAAGGCCCCGTTTGAGGTTTTCTTCAGTGAAATGCGAAGGAGGAATTGTAGTTGACTGTAGACTGTGAAATCAAGGAGGAAGACGAAGTGATAGCAAAAGTGATAATGAAGAGAATAGCAATAACAATGATAAAAGCCAACAGAGACTAAAGAAATGTTGATAATGATGATATTAAAACAATAACAGTAATTATCGTGGTAATGATATCTAATGACAGTGTTAGCAGCAGGAAAAATAAAAAGAAATGAAGAAAGAAAAAGAACTTACTTACGAAATATGCTTTTATAACCTTATAATCTGATATAACTGTTCTGTACGATTCGTGATAATACTAATTGTACTATGCTAATAGTAGTAAAATAATAATGATAATGATGATCATGACAACAGCATTAGTGATAATGATAATAATAACGATGATAACACAAATAACAGTAATGATAAGAATTAGCAATAGTAATGAGACCAATAATATCAATGGCATTGTTACTAATAATGCTATCAATGTCAGTGACAGCAATGACAATAATTGGTAATAACATCAAGATATCACAATTCAAACTGTATTGCATTCACTCACAGGTATTGTACAAAAAGAATAAACTTTCATAATTTGCCGGTTTATGTCTTAAGTTTTCAGTTCTGTGACTAATACTTCTGTGTTCGAGTCCTTGAGAGAATATTTATTCATTTCTGCTTGATTTACGTGGCTAACCTTTTTGCAGCTGCGGGACCCTTGGATTCTTTCAAGATTATGATGCCGTAGTTCTTATTTACCTGAATACTTTTCAATAAAAACAATATCGGGGTAAGAATGTTTTCCATACAAACTTCTTGGTTCCTTCTATACTGTTCTCAGAGCCAGATATTCTGAGTGACGAGATGCAAGACGAGACGGTTAATAGGAAATAGCTAAACATAACCTTTTACATTTCTCATATTTAGTGTGCATTTCATAGTATCTGCCCAAAGTGCGTTCATGTCCCTAACAATGCGAAAATCCATGTTTATGCATATGAATTAATATTTTGTACACTTTTTAATAGGATGAACGCTACATTTGTCAGCGATTTTTATTTAATAATCAAATTTTTATCAAGAGAAATCCAGTTAACAGCTCAGGCTCTGTTTTACAATGTTCATGATAATATAACCTTCAAACCCTTCTAAAAATTACATCAAGCAAAGTGTACAAAGGATTGGTTACACGTAACACTAACGACACACTTAAACCGAATAAGAAAAAGAACCCTTGAAGGCTAATGATTTCGAAGATTTGGATTCTTTAAATAGCAATAGTTCTCTTGCTAAACATATTTCTTTAATATAAGCAACGGTCTTCCTCGTAGCCACTGAGTCAAGAAGCAACCCGAGGCCAACCTCCCCTCTGTAAGCAACACAGAAAGGTAGATTTGGAATCCAACAGAGTAAGAGCCAGGTGTAGCACGAAGGCAGCAAAACAAGTGTGTACTTCTGCCTGAAAGAAACCCACATGATTTGGTGCGAACTTGTTTTCAGCTTAAAAGCAATAATTCATAACCCTGTTTACACATAGAATGCGAGTAGTGGACGGCATTCAATTACTATTTGGTGTAAGAATAAGCATTTTACGACAATGTGTCCATAAATAACTGGAATAGTAAAGTCTAATCGCCCTGGAATACAACAAGTGACGTAGTCGCCGAGAACAGTGTGTTTCAGACATTGAAAGTTTCAGACAGTTTTTGGGAACTTTCGTGTCTGTCATAATTTCATCCGGTTTACAAGAGATGCCTGGCCATCAGTTGCTGGAATATCGATGGTATTATACATGTAAGAATGGTAGTATTAAAATATCTGGTTCTGTAATAATAAATATGAACCAGAAGAGTGATAACAAATAACCAGAGTTGTATAGAATCCCACACAGTGGAACAGGAGAACTATTTTTGATATTGTTACTTTTAGTATTCATTAATCAATATCTAACATCGCATAGTCCGAAAGTGAAATTATCTTAACTTACTATCATCAAGGAACTAGCTTACGACTAAATACCAGACTGTTCATAACACTAAAACAACAAACGATTTTCACTTCCCGAAACAACTGTACCACAGACACAACCACACTACTAAATCTTGCACCTTCTCGAGGACTTAATAGTCTGTAATCATCACAATCGCCCTTGAATATTTCAGATACTCATTTCTAATCGGAGAATCATTTACAAATGTCAGCTCTATTACTATAATCTTCGTAATGATAAGTGATAAACAGTAATAGGTAGAGAGCCTTCTGTAATCGTAGAGATAGATAATAGTATTATATAAGGTGCCTTTGTGTCGCTGTCAGGTGATCGACTCGCGGAGGGGCTGGTCCTTTACCATCCTTCTCTTGGTTAGTGATGAGGAAAATGATGGTGATGGGAACGATGATAATGGTAATAATGATAGTAATAGTAATGATAAGAATGATAATGATATCAATAACGGTAATATCGATAATATTAATAATGATGATGATAATAGTAATGATAAGAATGATGATGATACTGAAATTATCAATAATGATAATATCGATAATATTGATAATAAAAAAATAATAGTAATGATCATAATAATATCGATAAGATGAAAGTTATTAATGATGATGGCAATAGTAATGATGATAATATCAATAACATAATATCGATAATAAAAAAATAATGATAATAATAATGGTGATGATCAAAATGATAATAAAGATAACATTAAAGACGATAATAATAATAATAATAATAATAATAATAATAATAATAATAATAATAATAATAATAATAATAATAATAATAATAATAATAATAATGATAATGATCATGGTAAGGGTAATGGCAATGATAATAATGATGATACTAATGATGTAAATGATGATGATAGTGATCATAACAAAAATAACAATAGTAATAAATATAATGATGATAAAATAATGATAACGATAATGTTAATGGTACAGTACTACTACTACTGCTATTAATGAATAATGGTAATTATAGTAATAATAATAATGACAATTTAATGGTAATAATAATATTGATAATAGTGATGAAGATCATGATGATGATTATGATAATGGTGGTGATGATGATGTGATGATGACAATAAGGTGTCCCAATACCCACACATAACATAGAGTAGACACTGAAATTTTCCCCCAGAATTTATCATCCACAAATACCGTTACTTAAGGACCTCCACCAAGTGACCAATCAATGTTGTCCATTATATTATTATTATTACTGTTATAATAATAATTATTATTGTTATTATCATCATCATCATCATCATCATCATCATCACATCATCATCATATTATCATTTTTATTATTATTATTATTATCATTATTATTATTGTTATTATCATCATCATCATCATCATCACATCATCATCATCATTATCATTTTTATTATTATTATTATTATTATTATTGTTATCATCATCATCATCATCATCACATCATCATCATCATTATCATTTTTATTATTATTATTATTATCATTATTATCATCATCATCATCATCATCATCATCATCATCATCATCATCATCATCATCATCATCATCATCATCATCATCATTTCTATTATTATGATTATTATATTTTTGTTATCGGGAGTCCATTCATCATGAAATTGGTAACTGGGAAGGAACATGTCCGAGTCTCGCTCCCCCCCCTCCCCCTCCCCCCTCCCGGCCCTCCTTCTGGGCGGCCTTTCCGTTCGAGAATTCCCATCAGGCCTTGCGAGGCGGGCGGCGGGCGCTGGCCGAGCCTCTAATTACCTTCCTCCGGAGCCCTCCATTTGCATGAGAAAGAGACACCGCGACGCAACTACTTTCGCTCTTCTTGTAACTTTCTCTCGTGTCTTTCTAACTTTCTTGGTAACTTGTTTTTATTATTATCTTTTTTTTTGTGGAATTCTTGTTTTGTTGGGTTAGGCCTCAGTATTTTTTTTGAATAGCGGGCCCACCTACATTTATTTCCAGGAAAATGAAAAAAAGTAAAAATCCCATTTTTTTAAAATCTTAATTTCCCGCCGATATTGTGACGTCCGCGAAAGAAATAGCAAAAAAAAAAAAAAAAAAAATCAATTTGCCTATGATTCATTGTGCATGGCATGGTTTCTCCCGTCACCAAAACAAAAAGTATATTTGGTGGAAATACCTAACTCCCATGCGTCATGTCATGTCTATTGTCTATCGTGTCCGTGGTCGGTGGTCGCTTCAGTACTGGCGTGTTTCGCAATATGCGCAGAGAACCTGCGTACTAGGATGTAAACACTCACATTCAAACATCAAAACAAAAATGGCCGTGGCGAGTGGTGTGCAAAATGGCAAAGTAAATATATATGTCAATTTTTTTTTATGAATATTTTTGATGTTGATTTCCGGAACAATAAATTCTGGTTGAAAGAATTATATGTCTGTTTTCATTCAACTCCTCGAAGACTTCTAATAAGACAAAATTGTATTTCCTCCGGATGGGCTGCAATTGATACATTCCTTTACTTCTGATCTTTGGAAGGTAGGAGGTATACTTGTCTTATCTTGGTGCTGTGGATTTTTTTTTTTTTTTTTTTTTTATCCCGCCGACATTTCATTATCACCAGACTTGCCAGCTATTCAAGAAAAAAAAAATGCTGTGGCCTTTTTGAAGAGATGAATAAGGGCCACTTGATATAACAAAGAGGTTTGAGAAAGAAGGGCAAAATGTAGAAAGAATTCACTGAACACAAGTACATATGTTTGATTATTCATCTTTGTGCATGTGTGTATTTATGTAGATAGAGAAGTAG
>NC_091550.1:23081692-23084192 GCF_042767895.1 Penaeus vannamei | reverse complement strand
TACTTGATAAAATCATTATTTTTTTAGGTTCTCCATATTAAAATCTAAACTTAAAGAAGAAAGGGACGAGGGAGCACTTGAGTTTGTCAAGGAACTGGTCGAGATTGTTAACCGTCTAAACGATGCCTTAAACTGCGTGATTAAGAAACTTTGGTCTGATTCTTCTCAGGATCGATAAATCCCCGGAGGTCTTTTTCACAAGCAGAGAGCTGAAAATGGCAGGTTAAGTGCCTCGCCATTTGGCCTTTTGGTGCGTTGGATGGACAAATGAACAAACAAAATAAATAAAAACAAATAAAACGAGATGTATGTACTGTTCTTAACACACGGGAAACACCGAAACTAGCCGTTTGACACAGTAATGAAAGTAAGAACATACCCTGCGGCTTATTTTGATCTGGAAACTAAGCCCTGTATAGTGAGTGTGGAATATGAGACCCCTGTTTTATTGTCAGGAAGTTAAAAAATAATGATGTAACAATATGTCCTTTCAAGTAGAATAGCATTAGCGATTATAAAATCTATAAATAGTTTTATCGCTGTGATCTAAATGATTATTTCATGATTCAGATAAGCGAACAATGAACCAGAAAATTACATATCTTCCAACGGCGGCCGGGCTGAGATTAATCCGAATATGGATGATAAGTGGAATCTATTGACTACCGATAAACTACTTGGCATGCCGTTCAGTTGAATGGAAACCCTACTTCCATACAACGTAATTGCTAAGTTTAATGTGCGTGTTTTATGTAGAACTTATATCCACTACGAAGGGCGTTCCTGGAGACTTTATGGAAGTTTTTACAGTGAAAGTCTTTTATGCGTCTAAGATTTATCCTACCTATGCAGCATTAGCAAGACTTTGGGGGAACTGCTCATAGCCTTTGTTTAAGAGATTGTCTCTGTTACTCAGGAGAAAAAGATCTTGGAAGAAGAATGACAAAATCTTTATAGGAAATAGGAAATTGACGTTTTAATGCGGCTGCAAGATTTGCAAAATAGTCAATAATTGTTTCTTCCTCTTTGCATATTTTGAATCGATCGATGGATCTGTTAATTTCCTGTTAAAGCATTCCCTAAAGAAACCTTTGCAAACTCCTATAATTACCAAATATTAATCAGATTTGGATTTTAGTGGATATTCCTCTTGTGAAACAGAATACACTTGTTGCGAGCACTGCGTTGGGCCTTACATAAATTCTTTTTGAACCTCCTTGGTAGATAGGAAACACTGTACACTGTCTTGTTTCTCTTTAATGATTATATGTATTATTTTGATATTTTGTATTTTTGGCACAAAAGTACAATACAAGGAACCTGAAAGGAAAATAATAACATTCAGAAAAATGATCGGGAACCTACTTCATACTTGACCTACACAAACAAGTGTAATTCTGTCATTAAGCACACTGGCAAGAAAGGAATCAGACTGAAAACCAAAGCAACACATAGCCGTCACAAGGAAGGGAACAGAAAATCAACATCTCATAAGACCCAGCAAGAGAAGCAGTTATAGGATCAAACTGAGTCAAATATATATTAAGGCCAGAAGGGGAGACGGAATTAAGATCAACCACATTATTTCAGCATTAAGGAAGGCAGACAAGGAAGCGATAAGCGGTGCATGTAGTTTGGCAGAGGGAAGAAAAGCTGTTACTTCGGCCGTTGGGACTGCAGTCGGAGCCGAAACGGGGAGAGGAAGCAGAGAGGGAGACACCAGGCAGAGGAGTCCATGGAGGGAACGAAAGAGGTCCAGGAGGATTTTGAAACTGATGTCTCATCTTCCAGGAAACCTTTTTATGTTTTTATTTAATTATGTATTTTTTCAATTTAACAGATTTTGCCATTCTTCTACCAATGAGTGTAATGTATATCTACGCGCACGGACGCACACATACACACACACACTCCACACACTCACATACACACACAGAGTAAAGTATATATATATATATATATATATATATATATATATATATATATATATATATATATATATATATATATATATATATATATATATATATATATATATATATATATATATATATATATATATATATATATACATTGTGTGTGTGTGTGTGTGCGTGTGTATTTAAATGATTAAGTGCGGATCTGCATGCTTCTTCAGCACGAAACTCCTTCAGCATCCGGCATTCCGTGCGGTCAGGCCACGGCCACCCAGGGTCCCCGGGTCGTGGCCACTGGCGCTCCGAAGGCACGAGGACCTTGCAAGAGCGCCTTTGTTCAGGAGCCTTATTAAATGACAATGCAGCACTCGATAACCTTTCGCTGGGTGCGCGTCGTATACATTTTCTTATCTTCCGCACCAGCTGTTCAAGACTCAAATATTTCTTCATTTTTTAACTGCATGTCCCGTGAAAAGTACACGAGATTAAAAAATGGCCCGTCTTTGGTGATTCATAACTTGATCAGTAAAGGATTACGCTTTGTACCATGCACACACACACACACACACACACACACACACACA
>NC_091550.1:23066692-23071692 GCF_042767895.1 Penaeus vannamei | reverse complement strand
TATTCCTTTTCCTGCCTTGCCTTTTTGTAAATCGAAATGAATATAATAATGAAATCTGGATGTTTGCATTTTGCTGTCGGGCAACGAAGCTGTAGCTCTGCCTCTGCATTTTTAATTGTATCGTCATTAGAATGTGTTACGTTTATTATTATTATTCATTTTTTCCTTTGCTTTTAATGAAATATAAAAGTTTTTGGCACTTTTTTATCCACTTTAAGGACACGCCTATCATTTTCTTTCCGTTTCTTAAATATTCATAATTCATGGGTTTTATTATCATTTATATTATTTTTACCATAAATATTTGTACTCTTCGTTTTGTTTTATTACATTTATTGTTTTAATTGCAATCTTTACAACTGTTTTGTTTTATTACATTTATTGTTTTAATTGCAATCTTTACAACTGTTTTGTTTTATATCCATCTTTAATGAGTTACACTACGCTGTTGAATTGTGTATCATCAATATATCCTTTTCCCAAGTATATATCAAAACCCATGCTATATAAGGGGCTGATTTCTGTTGATCAAACGAGTGTGAAGACCGACCGTATGTTGGGTGTGTCCTCCCAGGGATCTTGCAGTGAAATGGCAACGAGCCAGAAAAAGGTTTGTATCTTGCCTCACGATTTCCTTACAACAGGGAAAGCTGGTGTTGCGTAATACTGAAAACTGAATTTGTGAAACCGTGCGAGGCAAAACAGTGCTACACCACCATTTCATAGACACGCCCTCACTTCCTTGAGGGCTTGTAGGAATATAAATATATACTTTTTGCTGCATTTCTTTTATGGGGTAAATAGGGCTCACGTATCCAAACCCACATTCTTTCAACCCGCTTCGCTGACATCACCACTTTGACGTTTATTCTTGAGAGGCCTCTTGGCAGATACCCTGACACACAAGACAAGTTAATAATAACGTAACCCGGGTAGCCAAGTAGGTACCTTTGTTGGCGCTCAAGATGGTAAATGAAAAGGAAAGTCACGATCGAATAGGAGTTCAAGTCTGACAGCTCTCAGAGAGTTCTAATAGTAGACTAACTGCAGTCATTATGCTGGAGATATTGTTGGCAATTGAAATAGTCAGTAATGCCAAGAATTAGTTCGTGGACACAATTACAGTAACAATGATGATAAAAATAGTAATGAAAAGGGAAATAGTGATAAATGACTAATAATGATGATGATAATAATAATTGTGATAATGATAATAATGGTGTTTTTAATAAGGATAGTAATAATAGAAATAATAAGAAGACTATTTATAATAATAACAATAACAATAATAATGATGATGATGATGATGATGATAATAATAATAATAATAATAATAATAATAATAATAATAATAATAATAATAATAATAATAATAATAATAATAATAATAATAATAATAATAATGATAATAATAATGATAATAATAATAATAAAAAATAATAATTATAATTATTATTATAATACTAATAATAACAACTATAGTAATAATGATGATAGCAACAATAATGATAACGTTCTTTTTTCTGAGATGAAGCGCACCAGAGATTCCCTTGAACCCATATCCAAAGTTTTATCCCAAGCCCAAGATGCTCGTTCTATGCCAAGAGTGATTCGGAGAAGGGTTATCGGGCCGACTGAGAGCTGGCAATGTCCTTTCGGCCTAAGAGCGCTCTTGATTGGCTTCGGTTACGTGAGTGCGGAGGCGTGGCTTGACCTCTGGGTTGCTGGTTATTTCTTGGCTGTTATTATGTGACGTTGGTGGAAAGAGTATTAAGATTAAGGATGACAGATGATAGTGATGCTAATGATGATTGTAATGTTCATAATGCTATTAAGAGATAAATGTCAAATATAATAATTATGATATTATTGATGTTAATGATACAAGTTAAGATAATGATGATATTGATCATAATGATAATAATAATAATAATAATGATAATAATGATGATATTGATCATAATGATAATAATAATAATGATAATAATAATGATGATGATATTGATCATAATGATAATAATAATAATAATAATGATGATGATGATATTGATCATGATAATGAAAATGATAATGATGATGATGAGGATGATAATAATATTTATGATTGTGATTATGATGATGATAAACATAATAAAGATAAAGATAATTATAGTAGCAATAGTGATAATGAAAACATTGTGATGATAATAATGATAATATCACTTGTTTAAATGCCAAAATCCCCAGGACTTCTCTCATCTTTCCTTCGCGCAGAACAGAAAATGAGGATCTGAATATACTGCCCGTGTCTGCTGACGAGTTGCTTGTTGCAAGAAAAGTAATTATCACATTTGTTCATCACATAAACGCAGCGATGAACCACCACGATGAACACCCAGGCCTCTTCCTTTCCTGCTCCTTCGTCGAAAATTTGATGGTCTTCGCGCTCAAAAAGATGATTCATTATTCATGGTAATTACAGCGAGAGTGATGGTTATAAGGCTGCTTATGATAATGCAGATAGCTTTTATAGCATTAGCGTTGACACTGTTTCGAGGCGGAAATTCTGCGCTTGCTGGATATTGATGATGGTGACGATGTAACACTGATGTTGTTAGTGATGTTAATAATGATACAAATGATAGTGATGATAACAAAATTGATGATAATGATCAGCAATAGGATTAATAATGATAAAAGGAACATTAATTAACAATAATGATTATATTGATTACGATTATAATGACGATGATAACAAATAATAGTAGCAGCTGAATAATAATAATGATTATAATGGCAATGATAATGATAATTATACTGAAAATAACAATAACTAAAATGATGATAATACTAATGATGATGATAATAATAATGATAATATTGTCAACAATAATGATATTAATAATCAAACTAATATCAACAAAAATACTGCCCAGTCCACGTTGCTGGCGTTTTGTCAGAACGCTGGGACAGCCCGCGCTTTTATCGCTCTTTTGATGCTCGCTCCACTGAGCCTCGATTTAAGCACCGCTACAACTCCGCTGATGTGCTCTTTCCTGAGCTACTCTGTTTGATCTCCTTGTAGGATACCCAGGTTTTTGCATCCACTTCCCTTTATCGCCTTGGTGGGTTTTCCCTTTCTCGAGTTGATTCCCTCCATATGTACTACGTTGCCTTGCTGGAGAGAAAACGCCATCCTCACGTCATCAGTGATGGTCTTGAACGGCAGCACTAATGCATCCATGTCCTCTTTACTTCGACCGAAAAATTTAACGTCATTCATGTACATTAGATGATTAACTTTGATTCAGAAGTCCATGGCCATTCACCTTTCGTGGGGCACTAGACATAGGGATCATGACCTGGACAAACTACAGAGGAAACAGGGATTCTTCCTGGAAAATTCTTTCCTGAATTTTGACTTGACCCGGCGGCTGACCAGCAGCTGTTGAATTGGTCCTCCAGTGTCTCAAAGATTTTGTCAGAAAGCCAATCGCAATATTGCAGACCTACAGATATTCCAATACGTATGAGTGAGGTATCAAGCCATGTGCCTTCCTATTATCAATCCATACCATACTCTGGTTCTTTATCCTTTGAGCCGCGGGGCTTTCCTCTACATCCCTTTTGTTTTCTTGCTATGGAGGTTTTGGTCCAAGAACTTGTGGAGACTTTCAGTAATCGGTCTTGAGAGAACCATCTATATCACAGGCAGATACGTGATTGGGCCTTCGTTACTGACTTTGTTGCTCTTCCATATCGAGATTGTTCTTGTTACTCACTGAGGGACAGTCCCCACTGTCACACATTTCTGGAGCTGCATTCTCATTCTTTCAGCCAAAGGCCTTGAACTTTTTCGGATCCAAGTGCTTTCCAGCTGGACGTTTTTTTCAGTTGCTCTTGTAGTGCCGCTGGTATTACTGTTCATTCTGGCTGCTTGGTGCCTTTATTCTTCTTGGTCCTTAGTTCTTGAACTCACTTGGGATTCTTGTGCTTCACAGAGAAGATCCAGATGTTGCTCCGGAGAGCTTGGCTGCACTCTGCATTTGGCGTCATAAGTTTATACGATTTTCCCCTTCGGTCTCTGCTCAGTATTTTCTGTTTGGTTTATTCTGATGATACTCGGTATGCTCATCTAGTCTTCTGATTTGACCTAGTACCTTCGCTCCAGGGTGTATTTCTTGTTCTTCAGCCTGTTAAGCTTCGATTCCTGTAGCCAGTTACCTTTTTCCTGTTTAGATCATTCAGTTCTCTAAACCTACGCATCCAGGGTGATCTTGCTGCACCCCTGTCTGTTTGCTCTCGTCGCTCGGCTTGACGTCTATGACTTCTGTGGCAAGACATGCATCTGCATGTGCGAGACGGTTTGTCTCTGGGGCATCAGGGGCATATATGGTTTGGATTACAGCGCCCACTCTTTTCAGCGTCCGCCTTTCAGGCTTGGCAGCCGAGATCATCCACCTTCATGAACTCCAATAGCTTACGTCGATCTTTACTAAACTCTACGATGTTCTGTTCCTTTGGGATCTCCTCTGCGATTCCCGTAGTAGGAGCGATCAGGTTGGAATCCTAAGGCTCCATTGGTCATGTCGACTCTCTCGGTACTTGAACTGGCCCATATATATATATATATATATATATATATATATATATATATATATATATATATATATATATATATCTATCTATCTATCTATCTATCTATCTATCTATCTATCTATCTATATATATATATATATATATATATAGAGAGAGAGAGAGAGAGAGAGAGAGGGGGGGTGAGGCAGGGAATTCATCAGAGGAGGAAAACGAAAACGATCGGCGTGCCCAGTGACCCCAAGCGAAGTATCGATTCCTTCGCCTGCGTCTCCTGCCGTCCGGATCGATCTCCGTCTCTCACGCCCTTGGCCTAGGAGCGCCCAGGACTCCCGAGGCGAGGGGAGAGGCGGGCGACTTCCGCGTCAGTAAAGATTCATCCGGCGTCCTCACGCACTGCACGGAGCCGTCGCCCCGATTAAGAG
>NC_091550.1:23034192-23036692 GCF_042767895.1 Penaeus vannamei | reverse complement strand
TCTCTCTCCCTCTATTTCACTTTCTCCTCCCCGCACTTCTCTCTCTTTTCTGACTGCCTGCTTGTCTATCTTTCTCTCTCTTCGATTGTCGCGCTTACGTCCTCCTCTCTCTGGCTTCTCGGTCCCCGTTGTACCCTTCCTCCTCTGCCTCTGATGCCATGGCCAAGTCATCAACATACAGCACGTCACATCCACCAGATCTCCGATGGACGTTTCCACAGAATCCATCAGCTGCACAAACAGTCAGTAAATAAATAAGTGTTGACCTTTGGTGCGACCCCCCCCCCTCTCTCACCTCAAGCTGCCCTGAACCCTTTTCTGTTGTATGTCTTTCCTTTCGTATTTAGGGGCTGACTCATGATGAATTCAGGGTTTTCTTTCCCTTTTATAGATCCTAACAACGTTGTGTCATATATTATTTTTTTAGCGTTCTGAATCCACTCGCAAACTGCCCATAGCGTCTTGCGTCATATTTGTTCCACTGTACAGTTCCAGAATCTCTCCCTTCTGTCTATATATCATAATCCGTGTCCTCTTGGATGACGATGGCCCGTACTCTTATTATTAACCCGAATTCTCACCCCCTTCTAGTTCCTTCTGTTTGAAGTTGTCGGCAATGCTATTGAGGCATTAGGGGGCGGCGGGGGGGGGGGGAGGTTGCTCTGTTTTCGAGTTTTTTCTTTGCTTCTCAGCTTTACCTAATAACATGAAATTCCTATACTCCCCGATATTTCTATTTTTACATTTGAGATTTCTTTGAAATGTTCTGACCTTGTCCTTCTTGTCTCGTGGTTTTGCAGTATGATTTCACTGATATCCTTTTTTAATATCATCTGTTAACCTTTTAAATCTCCGTTTCACATCCTTCTCCAGTTATTTAAGATTTTTTCCCGTATTGCCGCCGTCTCTTCGTTACTTCGAGTATTTGCTCTTCTGTACCACGTTTCTCTTTTTTGTCCTTCTTCCAGCTTTCGTGCGGCCAGTGACGTCTTCCGCTGCTCCTGTAAAAACTCTACTTGTTCCCTCACTTCCTCACTTCCATTTCTTTGGCACCCGTTTTTTTCTCGCTCGCTGATTTTCTCGTTGCACAAGATTCTCCCAGATATTATCACTAATATTCCAGTTCCCTCTTTATCCTTCCTTCCCTCCCACCCTCCAGAGCCTCATCCTACCCACCGCTCTCACGCCCTTCTCCTGCGCCTAAATCTGCTCTGAGTTTAATCACTTCCGTTTCTTTGATCGCCTCTCGCAGTTCGATCTTCTTCTCCCTTCCGTCGGGTCTTCCTGCCCCTCCTCAGCCCTTGCTTCACCTTCACCATCTCTCACTCTTAATCCACTTTCCTTCTCCCTCCTGCCTCTGTCCTTCTGCTGCCAACATGAGGGCCCTGCCCTCACCCTCACCCTATCCGACCTTATTTCACCCTTTATCCTTTTTCGACCCAACTCAATTTACGATTCATCATCTTGCTTTATCATTATCGCCCTTTTTCTCCTCCCTCCTTCCTCGCTCCCTCCGTTCTGGCTTGCATTTGCAGCAAATCGGGCTGCCGGCGCGAGGGAGCGCGGCCCCGCCCCGGTGCTCGCTGAACCAGTTTGGGGAAGTGCCATTCACTCGGCGCGGTGTCTTTAGCCAAAACTTTCATGAGGGAAGTGCTACGTGTGCTGCCTTTTCAAGAGCCTATAAACAGCTTGTTTGGGTGCATTGTCGGTAATATGTTTTATAGTTAAAATAAATATGACTAACTGTGGAGCGATTTAGATGTTATGTATGTTGTGTAAATTTACGTTTGCACGCAAAACTATTATTTAAGCAAATCATCCATTTGTTACCCTATACAATATAAATGTCAGGTGTAACGGTTTTTAATAATTTTACCCCAAGAAAGTGCAATTAAACTCCAGCCATCAGAGAGAGACCCGAAAATACACATCCCGCTGAACGACAGCCTTGGAGACGAAGCAGGTGTTGAGCTCCCAACTTCTCATCTTCTCCGCAAAGGTTAGCCGGACTCCGGGAAAAGGGCGAGAGGCAATGGGATTTATTCAGGTGCTCGGAGAGGAGTTGTCCGGGATGGCGACGAGGCAGCCTTGCTATTAACGGCTCGTCGAGAGCGGCGTCAGCGAGATCAAGGGAGGCAAGTGTTCAGGGGTGACCCCGGTGTCACTGCAGATGATTCTCAAATCATTCGCTCTATGACAAGACTGATTAACTGATTACATGCCTAATCTTAACACGATACCATTCGTCTCGTGACTTCTCAACATTTTTTTATAACAAAACATTAAATACTGAAACCTGCAAACAGGCTCGTAACTCTACATACATGACATTGCTGTTAAGGAGACGAATACATTTTCGACAGTTCTGTCTCGCTGATTATGCGAGAGAGGAAGCACTGCTAGACATCATCATTCCGAAAGCACTCTTCTAATCCCTCGCGACTGTGTACAAACCGTTTCTTGGTTGTGAAACGATTGTCCCTGAATGCCACCTGAACAT
>NC_091550.1:23016692-23019192 GCF_042767895.1 Penaeus vannamei | reverse complement strand
AATGAGCTCTCTTGCCTTTAATGTTATTGCCGTGCACACTCGTGCTCCTCTTGCGTCGGCCGCCGAATGATGCTTGGTGGGAGAATCATCGCCGGAAAGTAAATGTTAAAGGGCGAATGTGCGGTTCAGTGTGCATTCATCACAAATCCCAAACACCGAAGTGCGGGAAGAGAGGCAAATGAATCATCAAACTTCGAAGCGAGACAAATTCGACGCCTTTTCGAGCCCAGTCAGACTGTTTTTATGTGCAAAAGCCAAGAGAAAACCGCGTCACTCCGCAAACCTCTCGTGATGAAAGCTCAGCCTAGTTTTCGTGCAGAATTGCATGTAGGAAAGTTATGAATGGGAACGAAGTAACTTCACAGAACAAGAGCTATAACTCACGCATTTCGACGTTTTATCTTCTGCTCTGTGAAGTTATTGGTTCTTATTCATACCTCTTGTATTTTCTACAAAGACCATCACTCGTCGTTCTAAGGTCAGCATCCTTGTGGTCGTATGTACACGACCCTCGTTTTGATGTGAATGACATAGCTCTGATGAACACTCTCTTTGTCTCGCGTTCCCTGCTTCGACGCCGGCGAACACGTCGTACAGGAAGGAAGGAATAATAAACGAGGGTGATGAGAGAAGCGCACCGTTGACGGAAATGTGCCAGGTGGTTAGCTCCTGTGTTTACATCTTTAATTTATCTTTGTTCAATGGAAGGTAAGAGTAACAGATAATTGCCTCTTCATTCTTTGCTTTCATTTTCCTCGACCCTGCGAGCATTCTGCCTCTGCTTATACCTCTCCGCCTTTGACTGACAGTATGCTCCCCTATCTGTGTCTCTGTTTGTCTGCCTCTAACCTCTGTCTCTCTCTGTCTAACTGTCTCCCCCCCCTCTCTCTCACTCTTTCTCCCCCTCCTCCTCCCCTCTCTCTCTCTTTCCCTCCCTCCCTCCCTCCTTCGCAGACCCTGTTGTGGCTCCTGAACACGAAGGTTTATTCGGTTCATTTGAAAAGCAAAGCAGGGCCGCAGGGGAGGCTGAACGCGCGTCGGCCTGTTTATGGATCTGATACGATGGCGCGCCGTTCGGATTCCCACGGCGGCGGCGGCGGCGAATTCCTGCTACGCTTCTATAGAACGCCGGTCTTTTACGAGAACAGCGAAATAGCAGCGAAATAGCGGCTGTCAGGACCTGGCGGCAAGCGCAGGGGACACGTACCCGGAGAGGTACACACAGGCACACTCACATGCAAGCAAGTACATTTAAACATTTGTTTATATATATATATATAAAAAAAAAAATCCATTTACGAAATTATCATATTTTTATTCAATTCTATATGTGCATGTATTGAGACATATGTATATAACACACATTTGCACACAAACATTAATATAAATCAATATGTATATACATATGCACACACACACACACATATATAATGTATTCATATTTATATATCAAATAGTCAGTGAAGTTAATGCTGATGGGGGTGTATAGCTGCATCCACTCTTTGGTTCAGCCACAAGGGTCCCTCATGGCGATCAACCAGGCAGGACCTCGACCCATTTCTAGCTCCTTTTGACAGTTCTGGTTGAGCTACCCGAGCCACGACTTCCTAGGTCGTGCCATGGGCCTCCACCACCCAGGATTTTCTTATGGATAGAAAACCTGATGGGCAGGGTCAACTGGGAAACGAACTAGGTACCCGTATAACTTAAGTTAGTGATAATGGATTATGCAATAAACAGGTCCCATGCCAGTCTCACATTGCTGTCGATTGGACATATGGTCCTGCCAACTGTACCCCCATGATCCAGCATTAGCACTTATTCAAAAGGCTTAGAGATGTAATTCTAAAGCAATAGATAATGTCCAGGTTTAGCTTAAATAGATTATAACTGGTAGTATCAAGGCCTTGAAAACACCTAAATTACTTCTGCAAAGGCACCAGAACCTCTAAATTCTCTTGTTCACTGAGTTCATGGCTCCTGCTGCCAGACAAATCCATCTGCTGTCTTCCTGTTCTGAGAGCCTAGAGACATGAACTGCACTACCAACGAATGTAAAGCTCTCTGTGACTTTTAATGTCCTCACTGCTTGCATGTTCCCATAACAGGGCCCAAAATCCTGGATCTTGGTCTTGGTCCAGGAGACTTCTAGGGGCTTTGCCTCATTGCTGAATGCATCAAGAGCCACCATCAGATATTCCAGAGACTCGGGCAAAATCAAGGTCTGTCTGTGACTTTGATATTGCCCAGTGTTGTTCCACAATGACTTTGGATCGTAGCTCTGGCCCATATCAAGTACATGCATTGTCCCACTCCTGAGTAGACAGGGAAAGAGCTTGGCAGGCCTGCACATTTTACAGTACTTTCAGTACCGGTATACAGGCTTGCTATTAAAACAATAATCCATGTCAGAATCCCCAGAGTCTCAGCACCTCTCAAAGTGATTTGCAATGCACTGAGTGGAATGTCTTGAGATCAATGTAGGCTGCGAGCAGCCGAC
>NC_091550.1:23006692-23009192 GCF_042767895.1 Penaeus vannamei | reverse complement strand
GTTTCATTCTCAAATGAAGAATATTAATTAATTTCTTTGCTTTTTTGCCAAATGTAATCTAAATAGAAACAAGTGGGGGTAAATGCAGAACAGAGTAAACTGCGGTTGGCTCGATAAATCCCATATGCTTTCGCAATTGATAAACCTGTGTGAATATCAGGTAAAATGCTCGGGGAAACAGCCCCTCGTCAGGCGGAAATGTCAATTTAACTAAACGCATCACTAGCCAACAATTGTCATGTATCGGAAACATTGCTTACAAACATCGTATTTTCATACTATCGGCGGCAAAATAGTCTAGAAATGGATTGTGATGCGGCGGCAGTATTGATACCTGGTCATGCAGTTGGGCTGTTCCACTGAGCATTCTACCTCCCCATTGCATAAGGCCTATTATAATTATTATTAGACTCATAACCTGCTTCACGGAGGTAAAAATCAGAATAAGAAGAAAATAAAAGAATTGATAATAATCATGATGATAATGTTAATGATAACATTGGCAATAGTTCTACTACTACTACTACTACTAAGAGTAATAATGATAAAAATAATAATAATAATGATAACAACAACAATGATAATAACAATAATAATAGTGATGGCTATAATGATAATCTAAACAACAATGATAATAATAACAATAGTAATAATAAACATGATAATAAAGATAATAATGATATCATTAATAACGATAACAACAACAACAATGATAACAATAGAAGGAATAATAATGAAAATAATAAAGATAATGGTAGTAATATTAATAATGATGATAATGATGGTAATAATAATATTGATAATAATGATAATAGTGATAATAGTAAGAGTCATACTAATAATAGTAATAATTATAATAACTACAATACTACTACTACTAACAATAACAATAATGATAACAGTAATAACACTAATAATGGTAATGATAGTAATAATGAAAATAATTATTATAATAAGGATGAAAAAATGGTAATCATAATAATAATGATGATAATAATAATGATAATAATAATAGTGATAATAATAATGATAATATGAAAATAATGATAATAATAATGATGATAAGAATAATGACAATAAAACAATAGTAGTGATAACTGATAATGATAATAATATTACACTAGGCAACAAATTTCGACTTTGTTTTTGTTACAAACACATGATCTCCTGATTCCTACTAGATTGATGATGCTGATTTCAGATCTGGTATCTAAATATCTCTATCACATCCAGATTTTCTGTAGCCCTATTTTTACTCACCGATTTAGCAATCTAAACCACTCTTCCGTGTGAAAGTTTATTTAGGCATATTTAATTAATTACGTTAGCATGGGTGTGTCTCCTCTTCTCTGGCTTAAGACAGACAGTGGCGTTCCGCTGGCGGAGTTGCCAGCCCTGCGCCCGGCCATCCACCCGCAGCGCACTAGCATTTAGTTGAGGAAGGGCATTCCTGTTCTTGAGCGAAACTTTGGTGTTTCCTCTTCATTTGTCGTTTACAGGATGACGAACTCTCTTTCTGCAGGAACTAACAATTATCTGCCATCATATTTGGATTAAAATGACCTTGATATCTGTTTTCCATAACGGCGATCTGTTGGAGGAAGCGTTCACCATGCTCGTCGCTTGCAGCCCCAAGGTTGGCCGGGAAGAAGTCAAGATGAGAAT
Organism: Penaeus vannamei; assembly: GCF_042767895.1. Lineage (NCBI taxonomy): Eukaryota > Metazoa > Arthropoda > Malacostraca > Decapoda > Penaeidae > Penaeus > Penaeus vannamei. Next base: position 23,007,527 of record NC_091550.1, on the reverse strand, counting down.
TTAAAGAATGCATTTTCAAAGACATTCTGAATCCCATTCGTTTTCTATAAGTTCATAGTGGTTTTCAGCTTTGTGATTTCCAAGAAAAAATTTCTTACAACAACAAACGATGACCATCACATTTAGGCTAGATGGAAACGATGAGTCACGGATGACACTGCGGATATGTGGCCCAGTGAGAACTCCAGCTTTTAGTTTATCATCTGTCAATATTCCTCTGAATTTATCCTTTAAGTATTGGAAACCACTATTTTGATGATCCATGCCCTTCACAAAATTCTTCATAAGGCTAAGTTTAATGTGAAGTGGTGGAAGATGTACTCTCTGAGCGTTGATAAGTGCTGAGTGCTTCATATTATATTTACCAACAACATCAGTTCTAGATGGCTAATCATGTTTCTGTAGTGGTTCTTGCCATCTCTGCTGTTCCATAGGCACAAAAAGCAAATGCTTTGTGTAGCCCAACTGCAACCCAAGAAGTAATGAAACAACTTTAAGGTCGCCACAACGGTTCCGTGTGTGCTCCATATATTTGATGAGTCTTAGCAGGTTCCATGGATTCGGAAGTCTCATTAAGACAAGTGTCATGTGCTACAGGCATTGAAGGTTTTTCATTGCTGTTGTGCAGTAAGCTTTCATGCTAGCTTTATTAGAGTCAATGAACAGTTTCCATTCTTCTGGATCATAGAGACAGCCAATCTGTTGCATCAGACCATTAATATGTTGGTATGTTCTTGTGTCAATGTTGCAAATTAAGAGTAAATTTTATTTATCCAAATCGTTAAACGTGGATGAGGAAGAGTAGGTAGGTGATTTGCATTTTGCACAAAATCTA
>NC_091550.1:22991692-22994192 GCF_042767895.1 Penaeus vannamei | reverse complement strand
TGTGTGTGTGTGTATTGTAACACGATTCTTGAATCGTATTGAGTACATTAGTTTCCCCTTATGTTTAATTACATTTTCTGTTTTGTGTGGTTCCATTATCTGGAATATTCGTTTTATGTTTATAAACCATTATACACAGACTTTTTTGTTATGAACATTAAGGAATACTGTAATTTCTAATGATTTATTACTTAAGGGAGAGGAACCATGTACTGCTGAAATAATTTATAAGATCTTCATGTACTGTTAAGTATATTTGTATAAGATCTTGTTGGTTTGAGGAGAAGAGAGGGATCAACAATCAAATGAACATGGAAAGCGGCCGTTGACAAAGATTTTGATATTTGAGAGTAGAACCGCTATAACAAACATAAGAATCATGGGATTGTGCAATCCAGTGAAAGTGAATACAAAGGGGCAGTAAATGTGCCCTTCTGAGACATTAAAGTGCCGCATTGAAGTTCTGGACTTTTTCTTGGTGCAGTTGGTGGTGCCGACAATGTTGTAAGTATATCATATTTGTAATTCTTAAAAATATTCAAGGTTTTGAGTTTTGATGATAAGACTTTAGGAATTCGTTTAACATGTTTTATGGCTGTGAAATGACAATAACATGTGTTGTGAGATGCTACCTTCAAGGGGAAAATATTAATATTGGTTTAATGAGACTGGAAGTTCCATATATAATGTTATAGTTCAGGATTGCTATAAAGCATTTATGTTTATTTGAATTATATTGCATTATCGTTGTATGGGACATTATGTAATTAATTTTGGTTGTGATCATTGCTAACCTATCTGTTTTGTATTTCAACTGTTACATTTATGTACCTTACTGTGAATGATGTGGATTGTTAATCAACCCTTTTGTATTTTAATATTTACATTCATGTGCCTCACTGTGATTTATGGATTGCTAACCAGTCCTTTTGTATATCAACATTTACATTTATGTACCTTTCTGTGAACTATATTATGGAAACTTTTACAGGTTGGAACAAATAAAATAAAGAGTTGCAGCACGTTGTGTTTTACCCTGCCTGACGAGTCTGGAGCTAACATATATACACACAAACATATGTATATATAAAGAGAGAGAGAGCGAGAAAGAGCAAGAGAGAGAGAAACCGAAACCAAAATCGATGAGCTCTCTTAAAACTATTCCGAGAGGAAAATGTGCATAAAAAGCAGAGAAAAAATAAAAGAAAGATGAAGCGAAAATCTAATTTGCAAAAGTCCAACGAAAGAACCTTCTTTACTTCAAGAAAAAAGGAAGAAATCTTAGAGCTATACAGATAAAATCTAAAACTTCATTACAGCTTGCTCTCTGAAGCTCCAAGTTACGAGAGACGATTTTTCTGTGAGGCTTTTGACATTTGGAAAAGTATTTCTTCCGTTAATGGTGAAAACAAAACAACAGGATTTCACAGTGTCTCATTATATATGTATAACGAAAGGCGAATAGGCATCTTATAATTCTGTGTCAGAACAGTAACATCATTCATAGTCATTAAACTACAAATTAACGTTAAATCAGTTGGTGTGATGCTGACCAGTCTCGCACTTCGGTAAAGAAGACAGAAAAAGGGAAAGATAACAGTGTATCCTTTTCCTCAATCCAATCAAAGGAAATCAAATCACATCTTTCCATATAATCTCATCTGTGTCCCAGATAACCCTCGCCTTCGCAGCTTTCCTTATTCGGATTTTTCTTTGGCCTGCTTTCATTTTCTTCCCTTTTTTTCCTTTTTTATTATTATTATTCTCCGTCCACGCTCCTTCGCGTCTACACCTAGCCTGACCAAACGCCCATTGCGCTAAAAACTAGGCAAATGCCCCGAGTCAGATGCCCCGAGGCTGAGAGGCTGAGAGGGAGCGAGTCCGATGCCCCGAGGCTGAGAGGCTGAGAGGGAGCGAGTCCGATGCCCGGAGGCTGAGAGGGAGCGAGTCCGATGCCCCGAGGCTGAGAGGGAGCGAGTCCGAAGCCCCGAGGCTGAGAGGGAGCGAGTCCGATGCCCCGAGGCTGAGAGGGAGCGAGTCCGATGCCCGGAGGCTGAGAGGGAGCGAGTCCGATGCCCGGAGGCTGAGAGGGAGCGAGTCCGATGCCCCGAGGCTGAGAGGGAGCGAGTCCGATGCCCCGAGGCTGAGAGGGAGCGAGTCCGATGCCCGGAGGCTGAGAGGGAGCGAGTCCGATGCCCGGAGGCTGAGAGGGAGCGAGTCCGATGCCCGGAGGCTGAGAGGGAGCGAGTCCGATGCCCCGAGGCTGAGAGGGAGCGAGTCCGATGCCCCGAGGCTGAGAGGGAGCGAGTCCGATGCCCCGAGGCTGAGAGGGAGCGAGTCCGATGCCCGGAGGCTGAGAGGGAGCGAGTCCGATGCCCGGAGGCTGAGAGGGAGCGAGTCCGATGCCCCGAGGCTGAGAGGGAGCGAGTCCGATGCCCGGAGGCTGAGAGGGAGCGAGTCCGATGCCCCGAGGCTGAGAGGGAGCGAGTCCGATGCCCCG
>NC_091550.1:22956658-22959158 GCF_042767895.1 Penaeus vannamei | reverse complement strand
CCCGGGCGGGAGCGACGGGGGGGCGGGGGGGGGGGGGGGGGGGGGGACGGCTCGGCGGGATGCTTTCGCGAACAACAAAGGCAGGAACGGAAGCGCCGGGATGGAGGGCAAGCGATCCGAAACCACCGTCGCGCTTTGTCGGAAATTCGGGATGTTTGCTGTCTGGTTTCGATATTTGTCTTTGGTATCATATTGAGTGTGTGTGTGTGTGTGTGTGTGTGTGTGTGTGTGTGTGTGTGTGTGTGTGTGTGTGTGTGTGTGTGTGTGTGTGTGTGTGAGAGAGAGAGAGAGAGAGAGAGAGAGAGAGAGAGAGAGAGAGAGAGAGAGAGAGAGAGAGAGAGAGAGAGAGAGAGAGAGAGAGAGAGAGAGAGGGACAGAGAGAGAGAGAGAGAGAGGAAGGGAGGGAGACAGGCAGACAAAGAGAGAGAAACAGAAGAAAAGGAAATACATCACTACTACGTCAATTTTCATTACCATCTCCAGTAATAAATCATATGACAGAAAAAAAACACGAGTCCAGTATGCGTTATATTGCAAGTGTACTTCACATGCCGCCAACGCACAAACGCTCTCCGTGAATAGCTACAACGAATCGTTAGTCACCAATCCACATGACGTACTGTTAGTCACGAGAATTAACATGCGACCAATACATTTTTCTTCGTCATCGCATAGTTCCTAATAGCATTAAGGGTCATATTGTATTTTATACTTCTAACTTTGGATATTGATGATGATGATAATTTCATAATCGACGGGATGGCCATGATAATCATCTCATTTTCATAATCATTTCATTTTTAGTCACTATCATTTGGAATTTATTTTTGCCTTGATGAAAAGCAGAGGAAAAAATATAAAGATTTTTTTTTAAGTAAAACAAAGTAAAGAAGAGAAAATGAAGGGGAATAAAATAAAATAAAAATAGATAAAGATAAAGAAAAAAGAGAGAATATTAAAAGAAAGGGAAAATAAAAGGGAACAAAAGGAAAAAGAAAGAAAGAAAAAGAAAACGAAAAAGGAACTAAAAGAAAAAAGAAAGTGAAAATTAAAGAAAACGGAAGAAAAAACAATCGAGAAGAAAAGAAAAAGAAAAGAGAACGAAGAAAAAATAAAGCTAAAAGAAAAAGAAGAAAAAAACAGGGAATAGAAAAATAAAACGAAATGAAGAAGCAAAAGAAGAAGAAAAAGAAAAAAGAAAATAAGAATGAAAAATGAAAAACTAAAAGTACAATGAAAACAAGAAAAAAGGAAAACGAACAGAAAAAGGAAAAAAAAAAGAAAAAGAAAAGAAAAAATACAAAAGGGAAGGAACAAAGAAAGGAAATTAAAAAATCGAAATAAAGCAAAATAATGAATAAATGGTGTAGAATATTTTTTTCCTCAATTATAATGGAGCAAATTGAAGAAAAAATATAACATTAAATCAAATGTTACCCATGATTTTTTTTTTTTTTTTTTTTTTTGAGCACCAGAGAAAAAAAACACCGGTTTGTGCACCAGAGAAACCTCTTCCTTTTTCGAACGTCAAACAAGAGAGAGAAAAAAAAGTTTTACTTTTGTTGGTCATAATTAATGTTTACTTGTACTGTTTAAGCAAGCACTGTTTACAATTTGTCCTTGTAATGGGTTTATACTAATGCTAATTTACGTTGGTAAGATGTTTATAAATAAGCAAAATACGCAAAGGAATGTTGGCCATTTTGACAAGACTGGATTTAAACTTTTTCCTTTTTATTTTTTTCTTATTTTACGGATAAATCATTCCCTGCGTCTCACATGTTGCGTTACTTTGTCAAAGGTCAGCATGGATAATGGCTCCCGATCATTACTCAAAACAGTTAACGTAAATTCGTCAATATCGCTTCCCTTCCACACCGAGTTCTAGAAAGTAATGCTCACGGGAAAAAAAAAGTTTAATGAGAAGAGGTCATTGTGCTCCGCCCTCATTTGCTGTGCCATTATTTGTCATATGACAAGGGTGGCGTTGAGGGAAGAATTCTTTTCTGTCTCCAGCCGCTCTTTGAAATCCCTCGAAGGACACTGCAAGTAGGACTGTCCACACATAGTGTTTAGTTCGGACTGACAACAGACAGACATTAGGGTTTACACATTGCAATTGCCGTATACACCTATTCCTTGCGGGTAAAAAGAAATATGAAGTATAAGTATCTGTGCAATTTCTATAGTTTTTAGGCAGGAGTGAATCACAAAATCAGTTGTATTCCAAAGGCAATTCATAGAAGTAACTCTTTAAAAGCGAAAAATGTTAAAAACAAAAATCATAACGAAAGCCATGATACAAAAGACACAACGGCGCTAAGGGGCTTCACTGACGCCGTCGACCGTCCAAGGTTAAAGGTGTTGGATCTGACAGCTGTTAGATTCCCGACAGATTTTGAAGTAAGAGTCGGTGTTTTCGGAAGGGGTCGGGGGGGGAGCGGGTTCGTCTGGATAGAGGAAGAGACTCGAAATGGAAACTGGGAGAAACAGTTCGAAG
>NC_091550.1:22949158-22951658 GCF_042767895.1 Penaeus vannamei | reverse complement strand
TTCGTATAATGTGCTCAGAGATTTCCAATTAGTGATATGGTAATGAATACCAAAGTTAATGAATATCGACTCCTTCGGCAAGTCTTTACGGCGGCCATCGCCTGCGGGAGGACAGGCCGCTCCGCCCCACTAAATCCAGCGCGGCGGAAATAGTGAGCCGAGCAAAGGACGCGCACGATAATGAAGCAGATAGTGAGAGGAAGGATTTCTCTGCCGGCGGCCGTTCATCATCGCTAATATAATGAAGCTCGTCATATTTCACTCGGCGGTACTGAACAGCTGCTAAAGCTTCGGGCTCGTCGGCGGCGAAGCCCTTTTTGAAATGTATTTCGAGTTGCGAATCGACGCGACCGGAGCCTAATGGCTGAAAGTGCTCTCTTGGGCCTCCTGAAATGGATATATTTAGGGCTCTGAGGTAGTGATATTCAATGTGACGAATATAATATACGTTGATTATATTGGTGATATGATGATTAGGGATACTGAAAATTAACCCATGAAGATATATATCGAGTTAGTAGTAATGACGATTGTAATATCGACGATGATATCACAGCAACGGTATTCTAACGATACCATCGGCTTTGAATACCTCACCGCACGCTCGCCTCCATAAAGACGCCACAACGAACCCATAAAACCCTCGAAATCCCCATGAAAAATAAAAAAGAAAGAGAACGAAAGAAAATAAAAAAGAATTTCCATAAGCCTCTTCGAATTGAGTTTTATTTCCGAAAAACGAAAAGAAAAACCATGCAAATCCTCTTTCGCTCCCTCTGCATCGCCTAAGTTATTCCTCCGCCGCTGTTGCGTCATTCGCTGATTAACTGAGGCGAGCGTCGGCGGCCGACGCACCCGGAGTCCCTCGCGTGCTCTGACCTTTCGCGTGTGCGTTGGGGAAACGCTCAGGAAATGCACTTACATGATAAAATTCACCCCCCCCCCCTCACGCACACATTCTTCCCTTCGCGCAGCCTAGGAAGGAGAGGCAAGCAAAGAAGTAATGATAATGACAATGATCATGAAGGTGGCACAGCTCACCGGTAGAGCGCTGGCTTTGCAATTGCATGTTCCTGGGTTCGCGCCCGGCTGCCCCTCTCAGTCCACTCAGCTGTGAATGAGCGCTGGTATGCTGACGTCAGCATACTAGGGTCAAAGTCGGGGCGGAAAGGAACCGGCCACCCTACCGCATCGTCCCGCGGTTTAATAGGCATGTTTCTCTTCAAAACATGTCCTTTACGTCCACATGGATATGAGACCAACTTTTTTTTTTAATGATTATCATAATAAAAATAACAATACTACTACTACTAATAATAATAATGATAATGGTTATAATAGTAATAATAGTGATATCAATGATAATAATAATAATGATGATAATGATATTAATAATAGATAAACCAAAAGAAAAGTGATATATTAGTCTTCTAAAAATCTCGGAGCTACACAGCTCTTTGCCCAATTCTCTAACCCAAAACCTTCCGCCGCGGGCATTATGGCGACTCGGGAGAGAAAACGTACGTCAGTGGCGACAGCAGAAATGAGTCGGGTATCGAAATGTTAAAATCCTCAATGCGCTGCTGATGGTTCCTCCGGCAGAGAATTATCGAAGGGTATAATGGCCGCAGAAGGGCGATATAGATGCCAGGATTGTGGTCTCGGATTTCGAGTTTCAATTACGGTTTTTCTTGTTGCTCAATAAGGAGCAATAGGGCGAAAGGGTGGGGGGGGGGAGGGCAGGGGGGATTTAACCTTTCGGCTTACTGGGTTTATGCTCTGTTCACCGTGATCGACATGGAGGGAGGGGGTAGTGGGAAGGGGGATATCGGAACAGAAATTCTGTAGTAATAGAGTCCTGGGAATCAGGCTCCGATTTTTGCGCAACATTTTCACGGTTGAATTCCATGTGGAGGAATGCGTCCCGATTGTATGTTTGGAGACTACAGAATGTATTCAAGGAAACGTTTATAAAGTTTACCGTCTCATGATGTGTCCTAATTCAGGATTCTACTGTCAAACATAAACACAACTTAATGTTAATTAGACGACAGCTGTGCCTGTGTCGAGCAAGCGAGCGAGCGAGCGAGCGAGAGAGAGAGAGAGAGAGAGAGAGAGAGAGAGAGAGAGAGAGAGAGAGAGAGAGAGAGAGAGAGAGAGAGAGAGAGAGAGAGAGAGAGAGAGAGAGAGAGAGATATGGGGGGAGAAATGGATAAAGAAAAAGAAAGAGGGGAGTTTCATTACGAGACCCGAGAGGGATTGTGTGGCAGAGTTAGTAGATGATTTGAAAAGGCTGAAAGGACGCCTGGATCCCCTGCGATTTATAAAGGCCCGGAGTCGAAACTAGCACAGTACCTCGGGCGAGACCACACGACCCCAGTGTCACTTTCTCAGCCCTTGAAAATCACACCACAAATGCACGTTGCAGCACTCCAGCAAAACAAACTGCGTCTTCTCCCGCACAGACTTCACGCTAACAAATGGCAGGAAACACGAAACG
>NC_091550.1:22910416-22915416 GCF_042767895.1 Penaeus vannamei | reverse complement strand
AAATTAGCAAGTGAACAAACGAACAAACAAACTAACGCGACCAAAAGCGTAGCCTCGGCGGAGGTATTAAGAACTCACTTGAAGTTGCGCGAAGCGAAGGCAGGAGCCGAGTGACTGACCTTCGGGGAACTGCCTCCCGCTCCGGTGGTTCTAAGGGATCGAGCGGCTTCGGGTTCACGAGTCGGAGGCAGCGAACAGATGAACCCGACAGCGACGGTGACAACAAACAACTCGAAACCACTAACTTAACCCTTCACAATTGTTTTTATTAGTATTATTAGTATTAGTTTTATTAGTTGTTATTATTACTATTATTATTATTATTATTATTATTATTATTATTATTATTATTATTATTATTACTATTATTTCATCATCATCATTATTATTATTATTATAATTATTATTGTTATCATTATTATTATCATCATCATAATCATTATTATTATTATCATAGCAACTACTATCCTTATTATCATTACTATCATTAATTATAATTAATGTTTGTTGTTGCTATTGTTAATATTATTATCATTATTATCATTCATATTGTCATTATCATCATTATCATCATCATTATTATTATTACTATTAATGTAATAATAATTATTATTGTTATTATTATTATTCTCATTAATATCAGCATTATCATTGTTGTCATTATTATCATCATTATCATTGTTGTCATTATTATCATCATTATCATTATCAATGTTCTATTGCCATCATTATTAATCTTATCATCATTATCAGGATCATTATTGATATCATCATTATTGTTATGAGTATCATTATCATTAACATTGGTATTACTATTTCTATTATTGTTATTTCATCATCATTATGATTATTATCGTTACTACTAATATTGTCATCATTATAATCATCATTACTGTTGCTCTTATTATCATTATCATCATTGTCATCATTATTATTATCGCTATGATTAGTAGTAGTAGTAATGGTGGTAGTAGTGCTATTTTTATTATCATTATTACCATCATCATCATCATTGTTATTGTTACCATTACTGTTTGTTATCATTAGCACTAATATTCTTTTTTCATCTTTATCGCCACATTCCCACAAATAAATCCATCATAATGGCAATGTCAATGAAAACAATAATAATGATAAGAAAGATAGTTCTAATAACAATAGTGATCATGAAAATTATGATTCGGAGAAAAAAAAACTAAAATCGATCTGCAATATCAAGTCTCCACGACCTAATGGACCAGGTTTTTCTATACAATGCGCTGTCATACTACTTCGGATAAACACAAAAGACGCAGATATGGCATGACGGGTCACTGACGCAGAAGAGGAGGAAATAAAAGACGAGATGACTGCGTGGGAAGAGAAGATCAAGGAAGGAAAGGGTGAGAGAATATGATAAAGGAAGGGAAAGAAGAAATTTAAAAAAATGCCTATTTGAGAAAGAGAGATACAAAGAGGATAAGCAATTGTTAAAACGTGAAAGAAAAAATAGAGAGACAGAAAGATGAAAAAATAAAAGACAAATGAATTGCGTAGGAGGAGAATACCAACATGATGAAGGAAGGAGAGGTAGAGATGATACGGTAAAGGAACAGTTAAAGAGGTAAAAAGATCGTATGAAAGAGGAAAAAGAGAAAGAAAATTTCTACTTCAGGAAGAGAAAAGAGAAATGAAAATAATAAATAACTCGAAAGGAGAATCAAAAGAACGAACCTGAAAGATAAGAAAACAAAGGACGAGTGAACTGTGTAAGAGAAAATACAGCATGATAAAGGAGGGAGATAAGGAGAGAATTTGATAAAGAAAGTGTAAAAAGAGGTACAAACACGTAGAAGTAGAAGATGAAGATGAAGAAAAAAATACCTATTTAAGAAAGAGAAATCAGGAAGGATAAGTAATGGTTAAAGAAAGAAAAGTGAAACAGAAAGATGAGAAATTAAAAGTGAATTACGTAAGAAGTCAACGTGATAAAGGAAGGAGAGGGTGAGAGGATACGATATAGGAGGTAAAAGAAGATAAAGAAGGAAACGTCTATTTAAGAAAGAGAGGTACAAAGTTTAGGAACCAAGTATATATATTGATAAAAATATCTGAAATATTAGTAACAGGAAAGAAAACAACAATAGAGTCAAGAAAAGGGTAAATATCTGATCAACGAAAAACTAAGAAAAATAAGAAAAAGATAAATAGAAGCGTGTAAGAAAGAGGAAAAAGGGAAAGAAATAAAATAAGAAAGGATAGTTGCAATAAAGATTATGAGTTAGACGGTTACAGGTGGCTCAGCAAATGCCAGCTGGCTCGTGAGCGCCAACGCCTCGCCTGCAGGACGCGTTGTCGCCTCTTGGACGGGAAACGCCTCTCGCGGGCGGTCTGCGCCGGGGAGGGGGGGGGAGGGGGGTTGAAAATCAGCATTCGGAGTTAGGTTTACATATATATATATATATATATATACACATATATACATATATACATATATACATATATGTATATATATGTATATATATATACATATACATATATATATATATATATATATATATATATATATATATATATATATATATATATATATATATATATATTATATACATATATATATATATATATATATATATATATATATATATATATATAAGCATATATATATATATATATATATATATATATATATATATATATATATATATATATATATATATATATAAGCATATATATATATATGCATATATATATATATATATATATATATATATATATATATATATATATATATATATATATATATACATATATATATACACATATATGTACACATGTGTATGCGTGTATGGATATATATATACTTCATAGACATGTAGAGGTAGAGATAGGATGTTATGCTCAAACACACACACACACACACACTTATATATATGTATGTGTTTGTGTGTGTGTGTATGTGTGCTTGAGTATGACATCCTATCTATATATCTATATGTCTATCTACATACATTCATGAATGCATGTATATACTGTATAAACTGAAGTATATGTATATCCATACACGCATACACACACACACACACACACACACACACACACACACACACACACACACACACACACACACACTGTAGTGTGTGTGTGTAAAAAAAAAAAAAAAAAAAAAAAAAAAAAAAAATATATATATATATATATATATATATATATATATATATATATATATATATATATATATATATATATATATATATTCGTAGCATTCTCCTAAAGAACCACATCTCTGTGGCGTCCAGCCTTTTTTCCATTTATGCTGATATTGTCCAGTATTCACTGCCATATAGTAAAACCGAATTGACGTAACAGTCCAATACACTAACTTTTGTTTCACTACCAAGTCTGCGATCTTTAAAAACTGTACCAAGCTTTTGAAAAGTGTCTTTTGATATTCCGATACGCTTTCTAATTTCAGTGTCACATTGACCATCTTCACTCACCATGCTTCCCAAATAGTTAAATTTCTGCACTTTCTTAACCTTTTCCTGTTCAATTTTCAGCTCACATGGTGGACTTGTACGCTTGCTAACAACCATGCATTCTGTCTTCTTACAGTTAATTGTCAGTCTATTCTTCCTACTAGCATCTACAACCTTGTCTAGTAGATCTTGCAGTTTTTCTTGCGACTCCGCTAGTAGTACAGTATCATCTGCATATCGTATATTGTTCACATTATGCCCTCCGATTACGAAGCCAGCCATTCCATCTAGCTCTCTCAAAATAATTTCTCCGTATAAATTAATCAATTCAGGTGAGAATACACATCCTTGCCTGACTCCTCTTCCAATTTTGGTGTACTCATTGTTCATTTCCAACCCGCACGCAGGCAGTCTGTCCCCAGTAGAAATTTCGGCTCAGGCGAATGTCTTCCATCCAAATCTAATGTTTCTAACATTTTTAGCAATTCTGCATGTTGCACCTTGTCGAATGCCTTAGTATAATCTATAAAACATGTACAAGTCCTTTTGCATCTCGATTGCCCGTTCTGATAGCATTCTTAGAATTAAAAAAATGCACTCCTAGTTTCAGCGTCTTCTACAAAACCACACTGCACTTCACTAATTTAAAATTTAATCTTATTTCGAGCTCTAGCCATAATTATTCTCAGTATCAGTTTCATGATGTGACTCATCAGGCTGATAGTCCGGTGAAGCTCACATTCAATGGCACCCGGTTTTTTTCGGCAAAGCAATAAAAATTGATCGACTAAGATCTTCAGGTATTTCACCATTGTCATATACTTCATTTATTATTTCTACCAACTTGTCAGTTCCAAACTCATGCAAAGAAGTCAGCATTTCAGTGACAATTTCATCTGGGCCGGCTGCCTTGTTTCTTTTCATTTTTCCCATTGCTGCCCTTACTTCCGATTTCAAAATTTTCGGTCCATCCATGTTCTTTTGTAAAATTGGCTTATTTAATGCATCCAGATGATGAACAAGATGCTTGACCACTAATTTCCTTTATTTTCTTATGTATTGTTGCTGGATCTTTGTTTCTGCATTTTTTCAGCCACGCGTCTTTTGCTTCTTTACAATTGTCTTTGATCAATCTGTCTATTGTTCTATATTCTTGGCATTGTCTATTCGTAATCTGTTGTCTTTTTCTCATGAGGTCAAGAATCTCGTTTGTCATCCATTTGCTTTTTGTATGCTTTTCTTTCTTTGGAATTTCCTCTTCATTTGTTTCTACAAGAGCTTGCTGCATAATGTTCCACTTAGATAAACCTTCACCTTCATCCTCAAGACATTGAAACCAATTTTTGACACCTTCTGCATATGTCTGTCTAATCAAAGTATTGTTTCTAAGTGTGTCATATTGCAGTTTTGGTGGCATTCTTGGCTTTTTAAATTTTTGTAATGTAACCTTTAGTTTGCAGATGACTGGAAGATGATCACTGCCATAATCAGCACCAGGATATGTCTTTGAGTGTTGAACTGCATTTCTAAAACGCTTATTGATTG
>NC_091550.1:22875416-22882916 GCF_042767895.1 Penaeus vannamei | reverse complement strand
AGTGTTTTCTTTTCTCTGTCCATCAGTGTTTTCTTTCATATACTGACCCGCGGCTCAGCTTTCGTTTCATGTTTCCTTTTCCTCTGCGTCCATTTTACTTGATTTTTCCGTATTTTTGTGTTTACTTTATTTACTTATTTTCATTTTTTTTAAATATTTATTATCATTATTCATTTATCTATTTTTATTTATTTATTTATTTTTGTTTTATCTATTTATCTATTTATCTATTTATTATATATATATATATATATATATATATTTATATATCTATACATATATATAAATATATATAAATATATATATGCATATATATGTATATATATATATATATATATATATAAATATATATACATATATATATATATATATATATATATATATATATATACATATATATATATATATATATATATATATATATGTATATATATACATATATATGTATATATATATATATATATATATATATATATATATATATATTTATATATATATGTACATATATATATATATATATATATATATATGTGTGTGTGTGTGTGTGTGTGTGTGTGTGTGTGTGTGTGTGTGTGTGTGTGTGTGTGTGTGTGTGTGTGTGTGTGTGTGTGTATATTTTTTTTTCTTCTTCTTCTTCTTCTTCGTTTTCTTAGATTTCTTTTTGTTTTTTCTTTCTTCTTTTTATTCTTTGCTGTTTGATAGCGCACTCCCCGGCCTCTGTCGTGACATTCAGTTGGTATTTCGGTGTTCTTTTTTCGCTCAATTTCTCTATTGCAAGTTCTTTTTTGTTCTCGAATATTACTGTGGTGTGAGTTTGTGCCTACTTGTGTGTGTGTTTTAATGCCTCCTGGTCGTTCTCAATGGCTTTGGTATTCTTTCCTTGTTTCGGATTTTTCCCCACATTTATATACGTGTTTTTATCACTTTGCTGTGTTTTCTGTTTTTTCATCTTTCTTTTTTTGTAAAAAGGGTCGTCTTCTCTGTTTTGCGACTTCCTCTTTCTTGTCCCCCACTTCCTGTGCCATTCTGTCCTGAGCCTTTCCCTTTCGGGAGACAGGAATGGGAGGTGTGCTTCTTCTCTCGCCCACTGTCCCATGGGGTCTGAGCCTCTGTGGTACTGTTTTCCCTCTTGGGGAAATGGGGACATGCCTAGAGCTCCCGTCTTCTTATTTTAGAATTGACGGTTTCTTGAGGCTCCGAGGGCAGAGTCTGTGGCAAGGTTTTTGTTTGTACTCTCTCAGTTTGCATTCATGCCATCTACGTGCGACTCGCGTGGACGGTGCTTGCCCACACACCGCATCAGCCTTCCGTTGACACTGCTAGAGTAAATGCTACGAGATCTTTAATAAGATAAATAGACATTGTACCGTCCGAACCTGTATAGGCAAACTAAGTCACAGATCTCAAGCAATCAAGGCCAGCAGCACTTTCCTCTAATGCAGATAAAACCAAAGAGGGACACTTTGAGCCTTCTTGTCACCTCTCCCGGTCCGCCCGTCTTAAACTCGTAACAGGCATAGATCCTTTTGTTATAATCGATCCTCCTTCTTCCTTGGCAGGCGAGCTGCTCATCAGCATATCCTCCCCTTTCCACTTGTCCTTCATATAGGTCATTCTCCCTGTCCTTTAGGGGCGTGATTCCCCCTCGCCCTTCCTGATGATTTAGGATAGGATCTTCCTCTCGTGACGAACCTAAGAGATCGATTTCTTCACATTCGTATAGGATATGCTACTGGTCCTCTACAGGGCATACTTCTTCCTCGCCCATTTCCTGTTCCTAAGAGGTCGATTTGCATATACGATTTTCCTATCAGTATGCTCCTAAGAGGTCATTTCCATTACATTCATCTGGGGACACTTATAAGAGGTAGCTTTCCTTATAATCATACAGGTCGATCTCCTCCTCATCTAGATATACTTCTTACTCTTCTGATCGAAACACTTATAGGAGGAAGATTTTATAACAGTCATATACAGGTCATCTAACGGATTCATAACCGGTGTTGTGATTTTTTTTTTCGCATATTGCGTGCCATGGATCACTTTCTGAAGAATTATAAGTGGCCAACAATGCGTAATACCATTCATTCTAGAAGGTCTAGAAGGTGTTTGTATTCGATAGCCATGTACAGTGTTTTCTTTCATGTTCTTTAGATACCACTGTTATGTTACCTTTGCGTTCTTTTTATAGTTTCTATCAGTTTTTTTTAGGCCCACCTGGTCACTGCCTGTGCCCGGGTACTTGCCGTTTGTTTATGGGTTTTGGGTTTTGTTTCCGTGTTATTAGATGCTTCTTTCTTTCTTTCTTTTCTCAATCTTACCGTTTTCCTTCTCCACTTCCTACGTCTACATCTGAGAGGAAGGTGAGGAAGGTCAAAGTAAGCACATTCAAAAACATGTTTATTATTACTATTATTATCATTATTCTTATCATTGATCATAATTATTACGTATATTATTATTACCATTACTATCGTTATCATCATTATTACCATTATCATTATTAACATTATTATCATTTACATTGCCATTATCATTGTAAAACAACAGTAAGAACAATTATCGAAATATCAAGCTGTTCTTGATATTATGATAATTGTTATTACTGTTGCTGTTTTTGTTATCATTGTTATTGTTATTATTATTGCTATTGCCTTTATTATTATCGTCATTAGTATTCTTATTCTTATTATCATTATCACTATTATCACTGATATTACTCATGTTATTATTATATATACATTATCATTATCAATATTATTATTCCCATTATCAATATCATTACAGTAAGTATCATTACCACCAATATCAACATTTTTAATCAATACTGCATTTTATTAAGATTTTTGTTTCCATATAATTTCTCTTCGATTCATTCAAAGTAATACTGCCGCCTATGACGATCTTGTGTCCATACAAGAATTTAAATGAATTTGTTATATCAGATCATGTTGTAGTTAAAAAGTACTGAAAACCTCAACGCGCCGTATGTTCTCTCTTTATATATATGTGTGTGTGTGCATATTTACACACGTGTGGAATCCATGTAAAGCAAATTGCAACAGGAACAGCAAAGGGAAGAACAAGAAAACTCACTAATATGCCGAAGGCCTTTTGCTCGATCAGGGCATACATGATAAGAGGATACGGATAAGACCGATATGCGAAGTTGAGCCTCGCCCGGGCTATGAGGGGAGCCCGGCCTGTGCCGACTCGATCAACATGTGTCAGCTACCGGTGACGCGACAGAGCTCAGTCCTTACCCACCGCGGTGCCCAGCCACAGCAGTAACCTCCGAGCGACAATTGCAACTTCTCGCGCCTGGGCGGGGCGCGACCCGCCGACCACTCGGACTGTGCTAGCCTGGAGGCGCATGATAAGAGGTACATACAGGTGTGTGTTTATGTGTGTGTATATATATATATATATATATATATATATATATATATATATATATATATATATATATATATATATATATATATATATATATATATTATATATTATATTATATATATATACATATATATATATATATATATATATATATATATATATATATATATATATATATACATATACATATATATATTATATTACATTACATTATATTACATTATATATTATATATATTATATTATATTATATTATGTTATATATATATATATATATATATATATATATATATATATATATATATATATATATATATATATATATATATATATATATATTAATACTAGGTGGTCAGGTCACGTCGGTAATCAGGTGTGCAGCGACCTTGGATACAACGTGGCTCCCCGTTGCGGTGTTGAAGTTGCTCGTTGTATGAATGGACGCCGCTTCTACCATCTTCCTTTGTCGCGGGGGCCTGGGACCACTTCGGAAGGTGGTCGTTGGTGTCGACGTGAACAACGAAGGCGCTCCTCGTGTCATGGCGCCGGAGAGGGCTGCGGTGTTGGTTGATTCGTTGCTCGTGGAGTCCTCCTGCTGTCTCGCCTGTGTAAGCTGTATCACAGCCACCACAGGGTATGATGTAAACCTGGCCGAGCGGTCTGTTGTGGTTTGACCTCGTTTCTTTTATGCTATCTCCGACCTTCTTGCCTGGAGCTATCTATATAGTGTGGCCCAATAGGGCATCCAGGTGTTCAGTCAATTCCGAGTGAAGGATGATTATTCTGTGTCTTGTTTTGTATGTCGCCGAAAAGATGAACAGACCGAGATGGGATATATATATATATATATATATATATATATATATATATATATATATATATATATATATATATATATATATATATATATATATATATATATAGATAGATAGATAGATAGATAGATAGATAGATAGATAGATAGATAGATAGAGAGAGAGAGAGAGAGAGATGTATGTATATATATGTATATATATAAATGTATGTATACATATACATATATACATATATATATATATATATATATATATATATATATATATATATATATGTATGTATGTATGTATGTATGTATGTATGTATATATATATGCATATGTACATATATGTATATATACATGTGTAACTCAGCGGTTAGCGTGTTGGTCTAGCAATCTTGCTGACCTGCGTTCAATCTCGCGCGCAGCCAGTAGATGGTAACCCCGGCCATCCCTTGCACACAGGGGGAACTTTGGAAGCAAAATGAAAGACATGTCACAGCAAAGGATAGCCATTATAACAAATGGAATTCAAACTAAATCTAAAAAAAAGAAAATCCTCTCTTTCCTTTGGTCCTTTTTTCTCTTCCTTTCCGACCCCTCTTCCACGCTTTTGCCTCTTTCTCTCTCCTCTTCCATTTCTTTCTCTTTTCCTCTTACCCTTCTTCCTCTTCCTTATTTCTAACCGGCCCAAGTTCCCTCATCCCTTCAACCCTGTTTCTCCTCTTTCTCCTTTTCCTACCACCCCTCACCCCTGTTCCTCCTTTTCCTACCACCCATTCACCGCGATTCCTCCTCTTCCTCCTTCCCCCCCTCCCCGTTTCTTCTCCTTTCTTGCCAGACCTCCCTTTCTTCCTTCCTTTCTTCCCGTCACGATAAGCAACAGACTGATTTGCATATTAAATGTACGCGGGTCGGATCTTCTCTCGTCTCTTCTTATCGTGGGAGTTCGCCTTAATTGGGTATTACCAGGAAGAAGAAGTATGCCCCGGCTTGATTCGCCGCTCCGGAAGTCATGTCGAGCGAGGCAGAGGAAGAATAAAGTAAAATTTGGAAAAGGGTTGAGGCGAGTGGCTTGGTTCAGTGATTATTGCGTCTGTTTGATTATCTCTTTTGTTTGGCTCGATTTCTTATAGCTTTCGTGTGTATTTTTTTCTCTCTTACTCTTTCGTCCTCTTTTCCTCCTTTCCATTTCTCTCTCTCTCTCTCTCTCTCTCTCTCTCTCTCTCATTCCCCCTCACTCTCTCTCTCTCTCTCTCTCTCTCTCTCTCTCTCTCTCTCTCTCTCTCTCTCGTTCTCCCCCTCTCTCTCTCCCTCTCACTCTCAGGTATAACTACTCACATTGTGCAATCTTTCTTAAGCCGAGTGTCAACCATGAAATTCTCCTTTACTAACTAGTAAACCATAGAACTGATGCCTTTTGGTTCATCAGTTATTTAAGTACAAGGACCTAATTCGTAAATAATAACATAAGTAATAACATAATCAAAACAAGCAGTATCTGTTGATGTTTCTTAAGGATATATTTTCATAAATTATTTAAGAACCTTAGCCCATAACTGCCTTTCAAGCGCAGCACGCCGATGATCCAGTTTCTTCATAATGACTGTAAAAAGAATTAAATACATTGATAAGAAACACTTAAAAGACTCTTACACAGACAAAAATGTATTTTGACAATAATGCCCTTCAACGAAATTCATATAAAATTCAATACATATTCATAGATAATCGGCAGAACATAGCTAAAATTCACAATGACACAACCATAAAATCTTAAAGCTGCTCTATCAAACCGGACTCTTCAGTGAAAAATATTGGAGCACACTTAGATGTATGATACTTGAAACACGTGGAAAACATACGCGGGAAAGTAATGGGCACACGGATATATCTTAATTACCTAAGAAATCAAAACACTAATGAAACTAAAATTACGGTTATGCAAACTCTAGCTTTGAGGATAATGTTCAGATGTTTGGGGTTCAACTAACCAGATGCAGTAAGTACAAAAATCTAAAAATTGTGCTGCAAGAGTTGCATTAGGTAATATTAGTAAATTTGATCACACCATTCCGTATATTCAAAATTGAAATGGTTAAGAGCTCATTCTAAATGCAGTTATGATACACGTGTCTTCAGTTCACAAACTCATTCATGCGAATTATCCACAATGGTTATTGCCTTTGCAAACTGCAGGGAACACACAAGGTGTCCAAACTCGTCAGGTAAATTCTCTTTGTAATAAGAGATCGAATAACAGGGACACGGAAAATGCAAATACGGGGACCCAAGATCTGGAACATGCTGGAAGAGAATATTAGATAATATTACCAGCTTTGGTAATTTCAAAACGAAATTAAAAGAATATCTTTGTATTCAGGTGTAAATATAGATGTATTTATCTGAAGAATAACCACTGTAATTTATGGAATAGAGTGTTTGACTCGACTCTCCCTCCTATTCTCTCTCTCTTTCTTGTATATACTTTATTATAAAGCAATTACATCACATTTGGATTTATCATTAGACATATTACAGTTATTTCTTTTACAGACTAAAGGAAATCATGTTTAGTGATTCATATCTTAAAGTCTAACCTCAAATAATCAAACCACGTACTATAACACACGTTATACATATATCATGTATGGTAAATACATACATAATACATAAATGGTACATGCATAAAATCATCCATCAGTATTTTTCAACCACACATGAAGGTTTATAAGGGCTGAGCTTCACCACCGAGGTTACGAATGAATAGAGAAACTGTCGCTGGCAGTCTTACTTGTTTGCATGTGCAGACGTGTTGGCAAGGGATAGGGAACATCGTCGCTAAGTCAGCTACGTCTCTCCTGTGATGAAGGCTATCGAGTTTCAGTTGGTAATGTTGGGTCCTGTCTTCGATGCTTTTCTTCGCTCTTTATTGTATTCTAACTACGATGTTGACACTAGTTATGTTTGCTCCTCCCCAGCGGACCGTCATCTGTAACTGCAGGTTGGCAGCAGACCGGTTCTTCCGAAAACCACACTGCCGGGTAGACAGAAGATGGTTTTTGTTAAGGTGATTAACAATTATGTGTAAGAATACTGTTTTTTTCAAATATCAAGGAAACTGAGCGGTAATTTTTGGGCTGGATTTGCTCCCGTTTTTAAAGATGGGGACATTACTTTGCTTCCAATGTGTAGGCCATATGCAGGAGTTTAAGCATGTGTGAAAAATTACAGTGAGAGGAGATGATAACTCCTTTGCACACCTCTGAAGCAGCCGATGGCGAACACCATCGGGTCCTGTAGCTTTCC
>NC_091550.1:22855416-22857916 GCF_042767895.1 Penaeus vannamei | reverse complement strand
TAAGCTCTATCGATGCATTCAGTGAACAAGTGAGCAATAGACAGTGGTACTTGGAACAAATGCTGTTAAATCTCAAAAAAAGTCCGCTCAAATTCTAATCTTTAATCCGACCTTGAGGCAGGAAGTTAGACGAATCTAAAATCATATTAAGAAAATGCCTGTTGTTTTAGCTTTCATTTTCACTCGTTACCTTAACTTCTTAACTCTTGTTTTTGCAATTGCTTCATTAACTGCTTCATTATACCTCTTAGCAGTGAGTTTTTGCAACTTTTTGGGCTCTGAAGTTGACTGAGTCTGGAATGTCTCTGCGTCGACTCACGAACATTCACTCACGGGCATACACACACTGTGGGTGTGTGTTTCTGTCTGTGAATTTGTATGTGTGTATGTGTGTTAGTGTTAATATTCACGGTTCGATTCAGGAGAAAGTTTGTATCTGTGACAATATCCAGACACAGAGGCCTTACATGAACTTGTTGGTATGCGCTCTGCGGGCTTGTAATAGCATAGGTGATCATGCCCGAAACTTTCAGCATAAACCGAAACAAAAACGATTGTTATAAAAAGGATTTCGGAAAAAGGAGTAAAAAAGGGGGGGGGGTCGCGATCCTTTGCCACGCCCACTGCCAAGACAACTCGAGTATAGGATCCAAGATTACGGGTCGAGAACTTGGCTGAGTGCCTCGAGTGCCAAGCCTGTCAACGGCGATAGCGTGCCAGACCTGTCACTTCCTTTTTTTTTTTTTTTTTAATACAAAATATGGAAATTCCCCTTAAAAAGTATGCATATATAACCATATATGTATATATATATATATATATATATATATATATATATATATATATATATATATACATATATACACACACACACACACACACACACACACACACACACACACACACACACACACACACACACACACACACACACACACACACACACACACACACATATATATATATATATATATATATATATATATATATATATATATATATATATATATATACTGTTACAGTTTGTTTATCATTCAAAATGCAGCCGACGAAAATTGAATACGTTTAATTTACATTTACGTAGTTGTTATCCGGCACTTACTATCGATAGCTAGGTTTAACTCCAATTCTCACACACACAATATATATATATATATATATATATATATATATATATATATATATATATATCAATAAATATATATATGTATATATATATATATATATAAATACATACATATATATATATATATATATATATATATATATATATATATATATATATATATATATATATATATATATATATATATATATATATATATATATATATATATATATATATATATATATATATATATATATATATATATATATATATATATATATAAATATTATATATGTATATATATATATATATATATATATATATATATATATATATATATATATATATATATATATATATATATATATATATATATATATATATATATTTATATATATATATATATATATATATATATATATATATATATATGAATATATATATATATATATATATATATATATATATATATATATATATATATATATATATATATATATATATATATATATATATATATATAGCAAAGCCTTCGTGAGCGCACGCCCTGCATCTCAAACGTTTGCAAGCCGGGCGCCGGCTGCTGAGGGAGGAGAGCCCCTGATTCACAGTACCCTGCCGAACTTTGATTGAATTTCGGCATTAGAGCGCTCTTGGAAAAACTGATTGGAGGGGAAACTCGTCCATCTTTAACCTAGGTCGAGACGGACCGTAATCCGTTCCCTCCCCGCGATTTTTCCCCGTTTCTCGCCGCCTCCCGCCATGGGCCGCCGCTTCCCGCAGTTTCTCGCCGCCTCCCTCCGTTTCTCACTTCGAGCCACCTCACGCAATTTCTCGCGACTTCCCGCAGTTTCTCGCCGCCTCCCGCCGTTTAACGCCGCTCCACTGATTTTTAAAGAAATATCAAGCATCTCATTATTTTATATTTGAATATTTCGTAGCTTTTTAATCGTTGCCATATTGTGGTGATCACCGCAGCTTTGAACTTTTGTAAATAGCGGTCCGCATGCTTCACAAAAAGCGGCCAACGCCACACGAGCCGCCAGCGACCAAATCCACGACTTGGTTCCGTTGCCATGTCCAGTCGCCCTACGACATGTGCGGCTATGTCCCAGAGACATTTTTTTTTTATAGCCACCTACAGCAAAGTCCCGTCTATAAGGTACAGTAATGTGATCATGGTTATTGGTTAGTCGCCAAGCTAAATAAGTAAAGATATCTATTTTCTAAATCAAATATTGCAAATATGTTACGTCCGAAATGCAGTTTTCTCTAGAATTAAGTATTATCCGTTTTCATAGGTATACTTTCCTTTATTTCTCTTTTTCTTTCTGTCTCGTGACATTGCCGACATCAGTGTCGTGATAACATCTGAAGGAGGTGATGATCGTC
>NC_091550.1:22842916-22845416 GCF_042767895.1 Penaeus vannamei | reverse complement strand
AAAAAAAATGTTGATCCAGGAATCAATCAAACCCCGAGCTTCATGACACGTCACCCCCGAAAACTTTTTAAATTTCCTGCAACATTCGTTAGAAAACTATCCTTGCAAGCAAATTTAGTTTGGGTAACCCCGCATAACTCGCGGCGCAGTGCAAGCAATATTGGTGGTGTTGATGTCAGGCCCAATGATATTGCATTTTGTGGATTTTTTTTTCTTTTTTACTTTGCTGTCTGTGTTTGTGTTTCATGTTTTACTTTATTTTTTTTCTTTTGTTTTTTTCTTTTTCCATATTTTCTACTTATTTTTTTCTTTTTTTCTCCTCTTTTGCTTTTCCTTGATTTCTTTTCACTATTGTTTCTGCCTAAATTTTTGTTACTGCTTTCGTTTGTCCTTTTTTTTTCTTTGACTTTTTTATCCATTCTTTGCCTTTGTTATTTTTTATTCGTTTTTAATATGTAATACTAGGTTGGGGTTGCGTGCTTGTGATACAGATGCTGAACGGTAAAGGGGGGAGGGGAGGAGAGGGAAGGGGGAGTGTGCGATAAGTGTGGCAGATGGGGAGGGGAGAAAAGGAGGGGGGGAGTGTGGCAGAAGATTGAACTGTGGGGTGACACAGGTGGGGGTATTATAAGGGGGGGGGGTAATAAAGGTGATTGTAGGGGTGCTCCAGACGCTGAATTTCCGTTGAGAGTGATGTTCGTGATTGGCCAGATAGTGAATGGCGTCGAAGAGAAAGGGGAATGCTATGGTGCTGAATCGGGCGCTCGTTCAGGCGAAGGGCCGAGGGAGGGTCAAAAGCGGTGGTTGTGTAACAGTTGTATGGTAGGAAAGGTTAATGGTTAATGGTCCTATGAATATCCATAGCCATATTGATGAGGGGGTGTCGAAAAGGGGGGCGAGGGGGAAGGTAGATCTCGATGGTGATAGCACCGGCGTCGAATGGTGCCCGATATGGTGCAGTCTGTACCCTAATGGCAGTATCGCTATAGGAGACGAAGTTATGACAGAAGCCAATTAACGAGCTTGCGGTTAATGTCAATAAATAAAGACTCGCGCCCATTTCGTTGTAAAATTCAATCATCGTAATGTGCAGTTCAGTGATTAACAAAGCGATATGATGAGTATAATGTTATAACTCGGTCATTCCACATTTTGATAACACGATAGATCTCCACTAAATCATTCCACTGTAAAATAGACAAATAGGTTTGCAGTGTATCGTGATGCATTTTTTATGAATGTCATAAGATTACATTTTCTGTGATAAACAATATTTGATTTAAGAGATCAGAGTTGTAAAGAGAGAGAAAAGTCGAGGACGGATAAAGAGAGAGAGAGGGAAGGAGAGAGCGGGAGATAGGAGGGGGAAGGAGGGAAATGAGACAGAGAGAGAGAGAGAGAGAGAGAGAGAGAGAGAGAGAGAGAGAGAGAGAGAGAGAGAGAGAGAGAGAGAGAGGCAGACAGACAGAATCAGACACACAGAAAGGAACAGAGAAGGAGAGACGCAGAAAAAGAAACAAGGGCTGAGAGCTAATAGATTTCGACGCCCCGCCCCGGGAGCGGCCGAGCGGGGGCTGCCTGGCTGAGCCTTGATTGGATCAGACTGCAGCCAAGAGCCTCGATCAGCCGAGCGAGCGCCTCGTCCCGCCCGGCGTCTCCGCGTCTCGGGCCGATCTCACGCGTATGCCGCCTTGGGACCCGAAGTAAGCCCCCCTCACGATGATCAGGGGAGACAGCGCTAAAGAGCCGCATTAGGTAAGGCAGATCTCAGTGAACTGAACTGAACTGTTTCTCGCGAGTTGTGGCTGCTCCTTCTTCATCGGGGAGGAAGGAGAGGAGCGGAGCTAACGAAGGGAGAATGAGAGGAGGACGAGGAGGAGGGAATACCCGAAGGAGAAACGGCGCTCGTGAGGGATGGTGGAGGTGGTGTCTTTCGCGTCCGCTGTCTGATCCTACAGGGGGGAGGGGGAGAGGGGGATAGAGATAGATACAGACAGGTATAGCAGCATCTTTGCGTCTTGTGTTATCTGCCTGATCATCTAAGACCCAGAGAGAGAAAAAAGAGAGGGAGAGAGAAGGGTTACATATAGACAGACAGAAGGAGAGACAGACAGATAGATGGATAGATGGAGACAGGCACAGAAAAGAGAAAGAAAAGAGAAGGCAAAGAGCTGATATGGGGAATCCAAAACTGCCCACGTTCCTACAAACTGTTGAATATGGCTGTCTGTGCACCTCTACGTGTGTTTATATGTGCGCGCATGCGGTGTATATTTGTGTATGTGTGTGTGTGTGCGGCGCGTGTGTTTATGTGTGTGTGCGCGCGCGCGCGCCCACGTAGGCGTGTATATTTGTGCATGTGTGCGTGCGTGCGTCATGTGTGTGTGTGTGTTCGTGTGGGTGTGCGTGTGTGTGTGCGTGCGTGTGTGTACATGGACAGACCAATGCATTTGTAAGTTAATACACCTGCCTGGATATCGATATTTGACATCAAACACCG
>NC_091550.1:22830416-22832916 GCF_042767895.1 Penaeus vannamei | reverse complement strand
TACTAAGGCAGAATTTTGCTTTTCCTAAGAGAAAACGTAGATATGTGGTGGCTGACTGTTCAGCATTGAAAAATATGCCAAGGAATTTGTATGACGTAACCCATTCAAGGGATATATTACCAGTTGGTGATAGGCATTTAATCTATTTAACTGGAGTGCCTTAGACTTGTCAGGGTTAACTTTCAATCCGAGTTCTCTGCATGCTTTTTCTATGGAGTCTAAAGCTGATTGAGCATTGACATGGCAGTTTGGACCTGTGGCTACCAGTTGTAGATCATCGGCATAGGCAAGCAGTTGTGCATCTGTGGGAAATTGAATTTCCATTAACTGCAAGATGAGAATGTTAAAGAAGAAGGGGCTGAGAAGTCCTCCCTGAGGTGTTCCATTGTCGAATTTGTAGGTGGTGGATAGGTGGCCTTGGAACCTGACTTTGGCGTATCTATCAGTTAGGTAGTCCTTTAGCCAATAAAGGAGTTGATGCCATTCTCGGCTAATAAGGAAAGGATTTCATCTTTGTTAGCAAGTTCAAATGCATTTCTGCCAAGAAAGACAATGATGCTGTCTTTTCCATCATTTTAGGAAAGGAGGGTAATGGTATTGTCTCCAGTACTTGTACCTCATTGATACGCGAAAACGTTTGGTGGAAAGGTAGGGTATAGATGTTGTAGTCTATTGAGCACTGCTCTCTCCATGGTTTTCACAACGCATGATAGGAGGGAGATTGGCCGAAAGGAGTTGGATTCTCTCTTGGGAATAGGTTGGATAACTGCATGTTTCCAAGCTCGTGGTAATATGCTGTCCTGGAGGGATAAATGGAAGATCCATAGAAGTACAGCTTTGCACTTAGGGCCTAAATGGTTGAGGAAGAAGGCCGGTATTTTGTCTTCACCTGGGGCTGAATCTTTCTTGGTTGTTATAGCCTGTGTGAGTTTATGCTTAGTGAAGGGAGCATCACTTTCAGCTTGGATAGTCATTGCATTGTGGACTAGTCATAGAAGTACAAGAGAAAGTTGCTCTAATTTACTTGTAATATTGGGTGGTAACTGTGAGGAGGTACATCTATCTGTGAATGAGGCTCCCAGCCTATAAAGGTTTCTGTAATGGTTGTGGGTGTGGCGCAGACTTGGGACGTTTGGCGCCAGGCGCCACTTTGAGTTTGCCCCACAATTCTTTGAGTGGTATGTGAGCGGTAATGGTTTTACACCAGGTGAGCCAGGCTTGGTTCTTTATTTCTAGGATTTCTCAATTTACTAAGCATCTGAGGGCTCTGAAGGAGTCAAGAATGTTTGGGGATTTCGTTTTTCTCAGCAGATTCCTGAATAGGCATAGTCTTTGCTTTAATTTACGGATGCGTGCCTGATAGAACCAACTGTTTTTGTGTGGGTGGTATGTGGTGGTCGTTTTATGGATAGTTTTGTCTGCAGCTTCTTTAATTGGATGTGGTGAAATCATGTTCTAGTTGATAGTCTAGTGCTGGGATATATTGGTCTGTCCAATCCTCTAGGAATCTATTGAACTGAGGCCAATTTGTTTTATTGAGGCTCCACCTCGGAACGGGTGTAGGAAGCGGTAGGCGTGGTAACTGCAAGGTGGTGACTGTGCCAAAGTGGTCCGAAGTAAGATAAGAATGGAATGACCAGTCAGCAGTGGGTAGTAATGATGTTGATAGGAAGGCAAGATCTAAGACTCCTCCTTTCTTTTGAGTGGCTTGTTTAGAATTGAGTAGAGATACTTCTGTAAAGGAGTCGAGAAGCATCTTTGGATGGTGGCCAATACCGTTTGTTTTGTGGGCAGAGGAAGTGGAGGGATCGTTCCAGTCCGGATGGTGTGCATTGAAGTTGCCTAGAATGAGAGTTGGTTCATTTGCAGCTAAGATAAAAAATCTCGTCCAACTCTAATTCGCAATGGTGATATGGAGGATGATATATATTAAATAGGTGGAGGTCGGTGTGGTGTAACAAGCCTTGAATGTATTCAACTCGTTCTCCACACTCTAGTGCAGGAGTGATCCACTGACTATAGATGATATTCCATGGAAGGTGGTATAGTTTTTAATATTACAGATGGTACTTTCAGAGAGGTTTTCCTGTAAAACAAGTATGTTGTAATGGTCTTCTGCATTAGCTGTTAAAATAGTGGCATAATTTGCCTTTAAGCCAAGGATATTCCATTGTAATATTTTGAGAGATGAATTTGATGCTGTATTAGCCATTGTTCTGGACTATTGATGTGTTGACAGGAGGTTGAGGGGCTTCTTCCGTTTTTTTTTTGTTTTTTTTTTTCAGGAGAGTGTGAAAAGGAGGGGTCTATCTGTGGGATGACCCTTGTGGAGGAATCTTGAGGTGGTTCTCCCCTGTACCTAGGTTTTTCCATCTTTGAGGTTTAAGGTCTTGGGACAGGTGGGAAAACACTGGATGGTAGGAAAATGTCATCCATAGATACTGTGGAAGTAGGAGGTAGAGGGGTTTCCATCTGAGGGTGATGAGGGGGGTTCGTGTTT
>NC_091550.1:22810416-22815416 GCF_042767895.1 Penaeus vannamei | reverse complement strand
TCATTTTCATTACCATCATTACTGGCATTGTTATTATAATTTTCACTATCGTTATGGTTATCATTATTATTATTATTATCGTCATCATTATCATTATCAAAATCATTATCATTATTATTATTGCTATTATTCTTGTTATTAGCATTATCATCATTATAATCATCATCATCATCATCATTGGTATTATTTCATTTTCATTATCATTTTGTTATCATTGATTTTGTTTATATTCCTATTAACATTATGATTATCATCATTGTCATCATAATTATCATTTCTATTAAGATCATTATGTTATCATTGTTATTATTGTTAGCATTATTTTTCATTAATGTTAAAATTATTGTCATTATCATGATTGTCATTATCACATTACTATCTTTATTGTTATTATCGTTATTATTAAGACCATAGTTACTATTATTATTACTGTTATTATGATCATTATTATTATTATCTTTATCATTATTATTAATATTACTTACTACTAATAATAATGTTATTATTATCATTGTTATTATTATCATTATCATTATTATCATACTTATTATTATCATCATCATTAGCATTATTACATCATCATTTTTACATCATCATCACATCATCATCACTATCACCAATATCATTCACCTTTTCATCACTGATGTTATCTTTATTATTTTGATCATCTGCATAATCATTGATGTTGTTTTTGTGGTTGTTGTTGTTATTAACATCATCATTAACATTTGTAATTCAATTTTTTTCGTAACTTCCCCTATTCGGACTCCAGCACATACCACTATTCGCACAACACCCAGTGAAGTGTTGCTGCGACGCAACCTACCTTTCTTTCTTGTTATTTGTTTAGTCTTATTTTCTCTTTTTGTGTTATCTTTCAAAAAAATATTTATTTGTGTTTTGTTTTTCTTTTTTAGGTCACGAGTAGCATAAACGACGGGTTTGTGTGTTTGTTTATTTGTTTGTTTTCCGCTAGTGAGTCTGATCACAGGATTTTCTGCCGATTGGTCGAAGGTGAATTCAATTCTTGTTCGTTTGCAGAGTCCCGTACTTGTGTTGCAGAGATTAAGGTCACCTTTTGCGTTCCACGTCAGGATTTTCTTAGCCAAAGATTTGCAGTTTGTGTGTTTGTTCTTCTGCCTCTCCTGCCGTTTCTTTCAGAACCTTCTTGTTATTTTTTCTTCTATCTTTTTCTCATTTTTCTTTCTTTTGCTTTGCTTTTCTCTTTTTGTAGTTGTCTTCATTTTTTATTTTCTCTGCTTTTTTATTGTTATCCCAGACTTTATTCTTCTATTTGTTTGAATTCTCCGGCCATTGCATTTAGTCTAGAATTCGGGAAAAATGAAAGGGCATTTGATAAAGCTGATTCATACTGAAAATCTGTCAGCCTAATGTCTTTTTCGTTTTTTCTTTTCATTTTTCTTTTTTCTTTCTTATTCAGAAGTTTTGCTTAAAAATGAGTAAGTCCATTTCTATCACAAAAATATTGTTGATGCTTCATCTTGTTCTAAGTTTTTCCAAATCAATAATAGAGTAATCATACATAAACTGTGACCTTGGAAAATAGCTTTGGTAATCCTATGAAAGCCTCATGAATCCTTAAAATAAAAATTAAAAGCAAATGCCGTCTGTAAGCAATGGGTAAGACTGGTAAAAAAAAAAAAAAAAAAAAAATCACAAACTTTCTGCACCGCTTTCTAGCATCTCTCGGTTGTCTCCCTCCCTCTCCGTATATCTATCTGGTTATATATATATATATATATATATATATATATATATATATATATATATATATATATATATATATATATATATATATATTATGTATATATATATAAACATATATATATATATATATATATATATATATATATATATATATATATATATATATATATATATATAGCTATATATAGTATATATATATATATATATATATATATATATATATATATATATATATATATAGCCTGTCTGTCTGTATATCAACCTATCTGTATGTCTGTCTATCTGTTTATCGATCTTTTTATCTATGTATCTGTTTTTCCATTCTTTTATCTATGTATCTGTTTCTCTGTCATTTTTTATCTATGTATTTGTTTCTCTGTCATTTTTTATCTATGTATCTGTTTCTCTGTCACTTTTTATCTATGTATTTGTGTAGCTAGTAATAGATATTTTTGTCTATCTATATATAAACCTATCTATCCATTGATCTATATCTCCATCTATCTGTCTAATCTATCATTCCATCTAGCTAGCTATCTACCCAACTGCATCTGCGCATCTTTCTATTTATCTGTCAGTGTATCCGTCTATCTGTCTGTCTGTTTGTCTGTCTGTCTGTCTGTCTGTCTGTCTGTCTGTCTGTCTGTCTGTCTGTCTGTCTGTCTGTCTGTCTGTCTCTCTCTCTCTCTCTCTCTCTCTCTCTCTCTCTCTACCTCACCCTCTTCTCTCTCTCTCTCTCTCTCTCTCTCTCTCTCTCTCTCTCTCTCTCTCTCTCTCTCTCTCTCTCTCTCTCTCTCTCTCTCTCTCTCTCTCTCTCTCTCTCCCTCCCTCTCTCTCTCTCTCTCTCTCTCTCTCTCTCTCTCTCTCTCTCTCTCTCTCTCTCTCTCTCTCTCTCTCTCTCTCTAAAGATAAAACAACAAATGTACAATACGTGGAATAACGAATAAAGACAAATATGACAATTATTAATTCAGCTAAATCAGTGACAATGGTAAATGGGCTTACGAGATAAATGATAATAGATATTTTTTTATTTAAAGTTTGAATATACATGCTCAAAAGATTTTCACTTCATCTTTATAAAATAAGCCATCCAAAGATGATCTTCCCAATTACGCCCATACAAAAAGAGACACAAAAGCGAAGAAGAAAAAAGAAAAAGAAAAGAAAAGCTCACATGAAATAAGAGAAATAAGAAACATGCAAGAATAGATTACCTTCGTATCCCTCGACGCAAGAAGCCACAATAATTGTGACTAGAAGCTGGAGAAGAATCATCCTGGAGGCTTCATAACTAAACCATAAAGAGCTGACCTTTCCCATTACTCCCAGTTTAAAAGAAAGAGAGAAAATGAGAACGAAAACATGAAATTTGAAAAAAACCCCGTATCCCCTCGACGCAAGAACCCACACCTAATTGTGGGAGCCTAGCATGACTAAAAACCTCTCAAATTTCACATACAAAAAGAAAGACATAAAAGAAAAATGAAAAGAAAAGACAAACATGAAATAAAGAAACGAGCTAGAGAGAGACTAAAAAGGAAAGAAAAACGAGACATACAAGAAATAGACGTTACCGCTGTATCCCCTCGAAGCAAGAGCCCACACTAATTGTGACTAAAAGCTGGAAGAAAAATCGTCCCGGAGGCTGCTCGTCCGCACGAATTGGCGGGAATTGGACTCTGTTGACTGGCCGTTGTAAATTGATGGTATTGTGACGCGCGGAACTCGGTCATATTCCCAGGATTTTTGCAGACGGTTAAAATAACAAGAGGAAAATGACACAGATGCAACAAACAGGAAAAGCTCAGCTGTGGATTTCTTTCTTTATCAATCTATTCGTTTCATGTCTTTGTTTTCATTCTTGATTTTAGATAAATGTATATTAATCGACGTAGCGTTTGTTTTTGCTCTTTCATTCGGTCTTTAAAAGATTTCTTGAAAATCAAAAATCTGGGCTTGGGAAGAATTTCTTATGCACGTGCGTATGTGAGTGTGTGTGTGTGTGTGTGTGTGTGTGTTTGTGTGTGTTTGTGTGTGTGTGTGTGTGTGTGTGTGTGTGTGTGTGTGTGTGTGTGTGTGTGTGTGTGTGTGTGTGTGTGTGTGTGTGTGTGTGTGTGTGTGTGTGTGTGTGTGTGTAGCATACTGCATAGCATATTGCATCCTAAAAGCTCACAGAACGTACCACGTGGCTCTGTAATAGACTGGGAATATGCAATATTCAATTACTTTAATTAGCGTCTCTCCCTTGGCAGCCTAACATCTATAGAAAAACAAGAGAAATGTCCCGCAGAACAAACCCTACGGGAATTACACGCCCGATTTGATTTACGATATATCGCTGCTCAAGTTTGTATGCCTTTTAGACCGAGAAGGGCGGACGAAGCCAAGGAGATAAGAGGCCACCGGAAGACGAACAGTTTCCTCTCCAGAGAAGGAGGGAGTACCCACGGCCATAGCCTGGAGGCGTACACGTGCTTGCATATACTTTTATTATTTTTTTTAATTAAACTATTTTTTACAAAAGTACGAGGATGTTAACTCGTTTTAGTAAACCCCGCCACTCTTCTTAACACAGAGCACCGGCCTTTAAGGAAAAATGGAAGAGAACTTGAAAAGGAATTGATAACGCAATTATAGCAGAGTTATGGCTGAAAGTTTTCTTGTAATTAGTATTTTCTTAAATCAAGTTTTTTCAGTTTAAATAGTTTCTCTTATATTAAAGTAATTCGTATCTAAAAGGCGCCATAAGAATCTTTTTCCTTAAAAGGATCTATTTAAAAAATTGACTAAAACAAACATTCACACCTTGCTACCTGTGGTCCTTGGAACACAGGTGTATAATTAAGTGGTTCCCACCTTTTCACGTCAGTTGCTGCAGGTCGGGACAGGGGGCACCATAAGCTCGCGGTCCTCCCTTTTTTGTGGATTTTTTTTTTTTTTTTTTTTTTTTTTTTTTTTTTTGCTGATGGTGAGATAATTCTTGCAGCACACGTAAGGTGAAGTGGTCGTGACAAATGTGTTTTTAAGTGTCAAAGAATTAATCTAGAGGCTTATACATTCTCGTTTTCATGAACGAAAGGCTGGTGCTCCCTTTTATCACAACTTTTAAGTGATTTTCAGTTTGAAGTCATGTGTGAGTGAGCGGATTTTATTTGTTTTTTTTTTTTTTTTTCCCCCCATTTTTAAGTTCTTCTTTGAATGTTTCTTGAAGTTTTAAATTTCTTTTTTTTTAAGGGACTAGTCCCCGTCACTTTATTTCTTTTTTTCTT
>NC_091550.1:22792916-22795416 GCF_042767895.1 Penaeus vannamei | reverse complement strand
ATCACGTGCCTCACACATATAATGG
This sequence comes from Penaeus vannamei, assembly GCF_042767895.1. Taxonomy (NCBI): domain Eukaryota; kingdom Metazoa; phylum Arthropoda; class Malacostraca; order Decapoda; family Penaeidae; genus Penaeus; species Penaeus vannamei. Next base: position 22,795,391 of record NC_091550.1, on the reverse strand, counting down.
AATCTGCATTTCCTCTTTCTTTGATATATGTTTAGTAGGAGTTCGGAAGCTAGCAATGATTGAATATTTTGAAAAAAAATTGTGAGCCTAGTGTGTGTATGAAAGAAGCAATATTTCATATATCATGCAGGATTTTACATGGCTACAGTATTTTTCCACAAATGATTAGAATCACAAAATCAGGTAAATTGAGCTCGCATCGGTTGTGTTTAACATCCAAATCAATAAACACATTTTAATTATCTAAATTTGTCTGTACTCCAGACTAGCATTATTACCTCCCTATTTCCAATAATTTTTCAAATAACAGAAAACAAGGGACGTACAGATGTTAGTATGTAAAGTCGCGGTCAACAATTTTGTCGAGCATGCTTCGAATTCCGTTTCGAATAGCCGCTTCATACCACATTTTTGTATAGGGTAAGACAGATTCGGAGCTTCAATTCATTAAAGGACTTTTGACCGCCACTGTACACTTTCCACCAACGATTCGGAGCGGAATTTTCGCAGTAAACCCAGGGGGTCCTTGTTCACCATTGTTCACTTGCTTCGTGGGTTTTGCAGATGTCTTGGGGTGAAACATTAACGGTCTTCTGTTCGCCACCAGCGTTTTTATAATACAAACGAGGGTCATTCGCTGCTCTAACGACACAATAACTCCAACAACCCGAGGAGACCATTATGCCCGTAGTGTTGCTCAAAACACAGGCTTGTTTTTCCCATTTTAATCCTCTATAAAACTATGTTAATTGATGATGGTCTTTGTAAATATAAATAACATGACTGTCTTTGGGTTGAAAAGGATGTATCACAAGGAAAGGGAGCAGCTAAATCAGAGGAAGAAATATAACGAGAATGAGAATCACTCGAGTTTACAAAATAGCAAAATAACAAATAATTTTACCCAGTCGCTGAACGAAGATAACAATAACATCATAAAAAAAGGATTGCTAAGCGTTCCCCGAAGGTTAATAAAAAATGCATGATAAATCCAAGTGTTCCTCTTAAAACCGTCTTCTCTACTTCCTGGTCCAGCGACCTCCTCCTCGACTGCCAGAGAAGTGAAGCATCTCAGCTTTAAGTCGGTTTGGTCAGGAGACTCGAGGTAAAAAGCTTAATTATCCTCTTCCGGCTCTCGTCGCCTTCATTCGTCACTCAGGCTTGCATTCCGCCCGCACGGCATTCTTCATGCCTTTGCCGCCAGAGACGCCACACGGACATTTATCATTAAGTGACACCCTGTGTTCAGGAATTGAATCTCGTCTTTGATTCGCCTTTTTATCATAAGCACGTTGTATCTCAGTGTCCAGTTTTTTTTCAGATAATGAAAGACTGCTATATTCTGGGGAACACTATCACTATTAATTTACACGTAATGCACGTTACTTTTCTGCCACGATAGTTATTTGCTGAGCAATCCAGGGCTTAGTTAGCAGCACTTGTAATTCCAGTCAAGTCCCTCATATTCCACCAATTATAATTCTCATCAGATCTCTAGTACCCGACGAGGTCATGTGTAATTTACGTGAGCTCCCTAATTAACTCTTGTAAGGTCTTTCCAATTAATTTCAAGGCTCCAATTACGCAATTTAGATTTGTAAAGTATGTTGTATCATGTCGCTAAATCTAATTAAACTATTTCGGTAATCTATTACTTGTCTCATACTGCCGTGTCATATCAACATCAGTTTGTCTTGATTATGAGGCATCTCGGTCGTGGAGCCAGCGATCATTTCACGAAATTTAATGACCGTCCTCAATCGTTGGTTTAAAGTGCAGCCAATTAGTAACCAAACGTTTATTGTTTTAACATGTAGAGTTGGCAATACTTGAGACTGCAAGTTCTTGTCCTTTTCGGGCACTGTAATGAACAAATTGTAGTATGATATAATGAGAAGTCAAGATCTGATATCAGGAAGACTGTGTAACATGGTATCACAGAAAAAATAACCCGATAAAATTTTGAAATATGTCATTTTTCATCAAAAAAATATATTGTACTCAGATTTCATGAAAAAGCGTGCAATAAGAATATGAGAACTAGATATTCTGAATCAAGATAAATAATTTCTTTGATTCCTTTTTATGTATATAACTTGCGAAGAATCAGTGAGGTGTCACGTGACCAAACACTAGCTACTGATGTTCCTTCAGAGTTTGAATTAAAACGCGTTCTTTTAGATTTAACACACACTGTGTCGTACCATTGATTTTACGAAGCTGAGGCTTGGGTGATTATATAAAGTCGATTGCCCTTCACGAAGCCGCGTGAGACTTTTCATTTGGAACCGTAGCCTTGACTTTATTAGATAAGGCAGTTGAATCTCTGTCTTCGAAAGCGGATTTACAACGGAATGTCTTTGCTTGCAAACTCTGTGTAGTGATCGCAATACACATTAATATACTTAAGGACGCAATTGTGAATAGTGTGCTCGTGTTTATCTGTCACGCGATCTATTTGTCGGTCCAATTAGC
>NC_091550.1:22767916-22775416 GCF_042767895.1 Penaeus vannamei | reverse complement strand
GAAGAGTCTAGGGAAGGCTTTGCTAACTAGTGATTAAATAAGATCATCCAACCTCATTGACCAGCAGTCAAGTTAAAATTAGGTAATTTTCTAATTAGAAGGGCTTCAATTATTTTTCTCCCGTGCGCATTTGACGATCTATGAATTAATTTAGCGTCTTTCCAATTTAACTGATGTCCTTCGTCATGCAAATGAATGAAACAAGCATTAGATTCTCTGCCGTATCTGACATCACGTTTATGTTCATTAGTTTTTTTGTTTTGTTTTTTCTTTCTTTCTTTCTCAAAAGTTCTGCCGGATTCGCCTATGTAAATTTTCGGGCAGCCCTTACAAGGAATCGTGTAAATACCTGGAGAGGTATCGATATATATATAATTTTTTTCTTCTTTTTTATTGCCACTTTGACTAAATCCCGGAGGCGTTTTTATTTATACTTATTTTACCAAGAACGACAGAGTCCCTGCGGTATGCTACTGAGAATTTGGTTATTTTTATAACCACGGGCGAATTTCAATCAAGTCTCGCTACCTGCATGCTGTTAAAGTCGCCAAGACAAAATAGATATTTATTTTTAAAACAAAATATTCTAAACACGTTATGGCCAAAATGTACAGTTTTTGCTTCAACTGTGTGTTGTCGGATTTTCTCCGTATACTTTTCCTTATTTACCTTTTTCTATTATTCATTCTGGTTGGCGACGTAAAAACGATTTGAGCAGATTATTATCTTATTTTCTCTCTCTCTCTCGACCCTTTCAAAAAAGAAACAAAATATGTATATAATTTACTGTATGTTTGACAAAGGGAGCGCAAGTATAAAGAATGGTAGGCATTTTATTAAAACAGCACTGTTAATGATAACATGGATGATATTGATAATACCAACAATAGTTATAGCAATAACAATGATGATGTCATTAATGTTTAGCTACTTTTATCATGCTATAACAAAATTTATTGTTATTTTGATGTTACTTTTCTTGCTGTTATCGTAATTGGTATTAGTAGTCGTACTCTTTGGCTCTGAGAATTTCTCTTCATTTTAATAGCCTTTGGTGTTTCGACCTTCTGCACCGCCTAAGATATGCCAGCTGCCCTGCGTTCGACCAGCCTGCATTCCTCCAGCGCTGTTCCCAATGCTGATTTTCCTTCATAGGTTCTCGCAAATTCACTCCGACCAAGAACACCAATTCTGCTACAGCGGTAGAGGCACTTTGCCTCAGTATTTCCTTCATATCCGTTAAATATTACCAGCAAAACAGGTTGGTACTGAGAACGAACGCAAGTGATGTCATTAGGTAGGAATGGTTATCACCACATTCCTAAGACGCTTTTGTTCTTGTTATTTACCGATTCATTTACATAAAACGACCAAGAATCAGTATAACTGTCTTGCCTTATAATTTCTTAATAATTGTCATACACATATATAATAACTGACAGTTCTTTCAAAATCCTCCCAAAGTATATCAGAACTGACATTACGACTGACATTATTGGAGAAAAAATCAGTCTTCGTATTCATGACAACAAAAATGTCAAAGCCAATAACAGCAAATGAGGATGATTGTGCAAGAGATGCGAATACATGAGATGAGATATATGATGATGAACATCAATAACGATAATGATTAGACTGTAATTCACTAATATCAATAATGGTAATAATAATAATGATAATGATAATACTAATGATATTAGTAATAATAATAAAATTGATTGCATCAGTGATTATGATTTCCACGATAGCGTTAGCAATGATGATAAAAATAATGACAATGATGATTATTAGCATTTTATTAGCAGAGTAACGCAATGGAAGTGTGCCGGGCTCAACCCGGAGGACCGTGGCTAGAAACCACGCTCTGCTCCAGAATCAGAGAACTTTTTTTTTCTTACGAGAAGTCTCGAAGTGAATTAAATGATGATGAATCGTTTGTAACAAGTTTTGAATGTGATGATCCAGATATGGCATTTAGGGGAGGCTTGCAGGCCCAGTTATTCACTGAACGTATTTGTAGTAGTACTAGCTGTTGTTGTTTTAGTTCTTCATGTAATAACAGAAGTAGTAGCTAAAATAGGTTCCATAAGTAGCCCCACGACTTGCAGCAACAGTAACAATGGTAGTCGTAGCAGTAGAGCCAACATCATCCCGTCTTTACATTCCCAATATTCACAACCATCCTTTAACTAACCAAACAGGAATCAGAATGAAGAAAAACGTAAAAAAAAAGTCATTTGAGATAAATATATCCATACATATTTAGATAAGAAGACAAAAATAAATTTGATTTTCGTGGCATCAGTTTCCATATTACGGAATGACTAATAGTGTGAATGTATCGAAGGTTTGAGAAAGGGATTGTGAGTATAAAAAGGTTGGAACTATTGTACTAAAACCATTATAGTGTATAAAAAGTTTAGAAGCCATTATATTAAACAACACTGTTGGAATGACATGGATAATGATTTTACCAACAATAGTTATAGCAATAACAATGATGATATAATTAATGATTACTAACATTTCCTTTCATTTTGCTATGTCAAGACTGCAATAAAATGCAAATATAATTCACGGAATCTTCAACCATCCCGAAGACCATTTGACGTCACCTTTACTGTTATCTTCTTGATGTTTCAGAAATCTTTAGACATTTTCGCGTCTGCCTTATTATTATTGTTGTTGCTATTGCTATTAGGCTCTGAATTTCTTTCCTCATTTATATAGCCGGGGGCGTTTCGATCTTCTGCACCGCCAGGACATGCCGCCCCGCGTTCGGTCATCCTGCATTCCTCCAACGCGGTTCCAAATGCGGATTTTCCTTTGTAAGTTCTGGCAAATTCGCTCCGACCAAGAACAACTCTATCAGTTAACCATCGCATGAAGCACAGCGGTTCAGGTACACTTCCTCAGTAGTTCTTTAATATCGGATAATTTATAACCAAATTTTAGGCAGCTGAATTCTGAACAAGAAGCATGATAATGATAATGTTAACAATAACTATGAATACGAATGCACCAATGATTAGCCGTAAGCCGATAGTTTTAGCAACAATGACAAAGATAATGATAATGAAGAGCACTTAGTAAAATACTATATTTGATCAATATGTTTGAAGTACGAAGTATTGCAGTGGATCGAAACCACCCTGTTCTATAGTGATTCGGATTTTTCGGATTTCTTTCTTTTAGTATACAAACTGAATATAATTTATTTTAGCTTTTGTTTTTAGAGGGAAGAAGTGCTGTGAATAGAATTATGCTAAATTGTAAATTGTAGCTTTTTTGTGGCATGATATGGAAAAGAGATGATATTAATGTGAACATTATGCTGGATAAATAGGAAGACAATGATGATAAAATAAGTATTATATAATCCTATTAATTATAATAATAGTAATAAAAATTATGAGAATAACAATGATAATAATAATGATAATAATAGTAATAAAAATTATGAGAATAACAATGATAATAATAATGATAATAATAGTAATAAAAATTATGAGAATGACAATGATAATAATAATGATAATGCCAAGAATAACAGTGATACTGTAAGATGATAGAGAGGATGATAATGACCGTAGTAATAATACTAAAAGGAATAACAATAAAGAAGTTGGTAATATCGGCATTGATGTAAATATCAATAACAATATAACTGTCGTAGATAATGAAATAAAGAAGAATGGTAATAACAATAGCGATAATACCTTGATCTTTGTCATTGTATGAATATTTTGTCCTATCCTTCATGGTAAACATGGTAGTAAATATGATGATAATTGTAGCGGGGCGTAGACTCAGTAGACTTTATGCTGTCTGTTTAAGTCTGGGTTCAACCGAGAATATGGAATTTTTTGCTCAAGGAAAGGATTCGTCTGCAGTGAACAGATATAAGGTACCAGGCCTACTGCACGCTGCCACCACCCGATTAGTAGGTTCGGGAAACGTGTGTGTTGTGTAAGCGGGTGTGGGCGTTGTTTCAGAGAAGGGTGGAAGGAAAGTACAGAATGTGTGTGCTGAATGTTGGATGTGTAAGTTTGTAGATGTGAAAAGGGAGATAGTGTAGCAAGATCATAGAATTATTATTCTTCCCTTCGGTTTGAGCATCCGCCTGCTGGGAGCGGGAACCCAGGTATAGCATAATTATTCTGTTCTTCTGATATCAGCTTCATATTCTGTGATTTATCAAGCCTTTTTTCCGCCTTTCAAGGGTTCCGAGATATCAGAGCAACCAGCAACGTGCTGTTTAGGAGACCCGAGTCCGAGAAAGATTTAGGCATCTAACCTTGGTCAGAAACAGAACTTCAGTAAGATGAATTTATATTCTGACTGTAATTGAGTAAAAGCTCTACGATGGTATGGTGTTTATTTTGGGAGCAAGTTGCACTCACTAGGGAGTTACAGGCATTTTCAGTCATGGAAAAGTAGACAAAGGTGTGTGCATCACCAATTTATCACAGCGGAGGTGATGCACGAGAAACCAACACCAGATACACTTACCACGAGATATGAAAGTGTCTTCCCTAAGTTGGCGTCCCAACTCCAGAAGTACTGTTACTAGGGGGTCAGCATGAAAACATCCAAGTCCCTATATTACGTTAAATTGTTAACATCCAACCCAAATGGATGTTAACTGTCAAAATCAAAAGCTAATGCTGACGGATACCTAGTAAGGGTACTTGTGTACAAAAGAGTTAAGAAACAAATTAATATGAAGGCTGAAAAAGTCAAGAAAGGGACATTTCACGAAGACTGACCGAACGCCCACAAGGTCAGACAGGAATCAGCCGAAACAACAAACGACAACAATAACAAAAAGTAAGTATCATGTGATAAGATTAAGGTTACTTTACCAGGAGAAAAGGAGCACCAAAGTCTGTCTGATCACCCACAAGGTCAGGCAGAAATCAACTGAAACCTATATCAAACAAAATACGTAAAAAGATCTTTATCCCCGGAGGTACGGACCCTCAAGCAGGGACGAAAGAAAACAGAAATAACTTGGTTGTAAAAAAGAAAATATATATGCAGGAGGTATGAATCCTCAAATAGGAACGAAAAAATTAAGTAATAATTTGGTCGTAAAAAGTAAGTCACACTGGAGGTTCAATCACAAAGGCTGCCTGATCACCCACAAGGTCAGCCAGAAATCAACAGAAACCATGCATTATGCAATAGACAAACAAACCTAAATCGATAAAATGCATTCCCAGAGGTTCAGATCCTCAGGCAAGAACGAAAGAAAATAGTAATAACGTAAAATAAATGAAGGTTACACTGAAGATACTAATCCTCAAGCAGTGTTCCTCTAAAATACTTGGTCCTTCAAATGCTCTCTAACACATGGAAATAAACAGTGCTGCTATGGGACTTCATGAAAGAGTGCACCTTGCAGATAATATTGCAGTATGCCACGCTAAAGTCCAAAAGAGACCAGTCGGCCTCTACACACGACCATCAAAATAACTTGGTTTGAGGAGAAGAAACTCAGCAATCCAGGCGTAAAGCGAGGTAAATCCAAACGCGAAGTAAATCCAAGCGAGAGCACAACACAGATAAAATTCCAACCGCGAAGGACCAAAGTGCGGGACAAAGGTCAGGACCGAAGTGATTTTCCTTCCCCCAACCCTGAGTACTTATACCCCGAAACAGACCGCCAGGCCAAGCCCTAAGCATGGCGCGAAAGAAAAAATTGGCCAATGAAGTGAGAGAGGGAAGGGAAAAACAAAAAAGAAAAACTAGGTAACGACCATCACCTCCTTCGGTGGTTATCGCGACAATTTGGAGACGTCGACAAGGGGCGACGATTTGGAGACGTCGACAAGGGGAAAGAATATTAGAAAAACATAAGTAAAGGAAAGCATACGGAGAAAATCGGATAATAAACAGTTGTAGTAAAAACTGTGCATTTCGGCCGTAGAATATTTACAATATTTAGGTTTAAAAATAAATAAATACATATTTTGGCTTGGCGACTTCAACGCCCTGCAAGTAGTGAGACTTGGTAAAAATTACGTTTATGGTTACAAAAATAACAGTTCACATTATCACTACAGTTATACAATTAACTCTGTCCTTCCTGAATGGTGGTTGGACTTGTAAAACAAAATAAATGACTAAGAATGGCTGCGGGACTTAGGCGCAGGTGGCAAAAAAGTAGTATACGTGTCTGCGGGATGTAACCGCACGTGGCACACGGCGGGGACTTCATCTCTGGCGGCTCGTGTTGCGTTGGCCGAGGTTCATGGAGATGACATCATCCTTAGAGTCGGGACGTATTCAGCCGTACACTACAATAATGAAGGTGATAATAGCAATAATGATGGTGATTTCGATAACATGAATAAAGATATAGAATCAGATTGTAATGAAATGAATTATACTAATGGCAATTGTAATAATGATGGTAATCACGATGGTCCTACAATGGTTAAAGAAATAGAAATGGTTATGATAATAACGATAACAATAACTTTAATTACCTCAACAGTGAACATGCAATATTAACCTTAATTGGTGTAGTTACGAAATTATGAAAATTATACTCATGATTAAGATAACAAAAGTACAAGAATTAGAATACAGCAGCGACACAAATGATCAGGGAAAAGAAGAGGGAAGAAACAGAGGTAACAGGAAGATGGGAAGAAACTAAATGAGAAAAAACGGATAGACAAATACATGCATACACAGATAGATAGATATGTAGACATTAATAATGAGACAAAAAATATGTAGATAGGCAGCCTGATATTTAGAGAAATATATGTATACGCATTTATAGATAGAAGTAAAGAAAGAGATACGCAAAGAGAAGAGGTGGGGATCGCTAAAGTTCAGTTTTCGTGACGTCTGTATTTACATTAAGAATATCAAGAAAGTCATTGCTTTAAGAAATAATGTAAACAAATCTTAGTGAGTAGGGTAGCGCAGTGGAAGCGTGCCGGGCTCATAACCCGGAAGACCGTGGATCGTAATCATATTTTGCTGTTATAATAGTGTTTTAGTCAACGGTATGTTTAGAATTCATCTATTCTTTTAATTCTCTCATATTAAGGTCAACGAACAACAAAAGACACAAAATACAAAATCAAATGACAGTGTTTCCGGATCACTCTCTTTCTCTCTTCATTTTTGATACCCGTTGACGTTTCTTCACTATCATGTATATATATTTTTATTATTATTATTATTATTATCATTATCATTATTGTTATGATATTATTATTATTATTATTATTATTATTATCAGTATTATTACCGTTGTAGTAGTTTTGATCATTATTACTTATTATCATTATTATGGTAATCATTACAATCATTATTATCCTTTTCATTAATATTTTCATTATTATAATCGACATTATCATTATTACCGTAATTATTATTACAATTATCATTATTGTTATAATGTTCTCACTTATCTATATTATTGTTATTATTATTAACATTTTTAACACCTTTAAATTTTTATTATCATTATTGTTT
>NC_091550.1:22757916-22762916 GCF_042767895.1 Penaeus vannamei | reverse complement strand
GATAATGATAATGATAATATTAATGATGATATTAATGATAATAATGATAATGGTAATAATAATAATGATGATGATGATGATGATAATATTAACAATAATAATACTAATAAGAATAATGATAGTAGCAGTAGTAGTAGTAATACTAATGATTATAATAATAATTAGCAATCACAATAATAGTAATGATGATAATAATAACGATAATAATCATTATAATTAAGATCATCATCATTGCTATCATGATTTTATTTTCCTTATCATTTTTAGCGTTTTACTAACCAAACTGAAAAACGAAATGGACTTTCCAACAGAAAGTACCAAGCACGTGCTTTCCGTTAGCCAGGAGATCGCTCCACTTTAGGATCGACATAATCTGCATCGACGGAACGAAGGTGCAAGAGGGTCAGCGTAGAGTTTAAATCCCTGTTGTGAAAACGCAGGATGTTTTATTTCGACGCGAAGTACTTCTTGTTTCTAGGATTCGTGTGAATAAATAGCTTGTACGTAAGCATCCCTGTGAAAAGAGAGTGGGAGAGGGAGGGAAAGGGGACGGGGGAGAGAAGGGGGGGTGGTGAGGGAGAGGGAGAGGGAGAGAGAGAGAGAGAGAGCAACAGGGGGGAGAGAAAAAGATAGCGACCAAGCGAGACAGAGAGAGAGATGGCCGGGGGATAAAAAGAGAGAGAGGGGGAAGGGGGAAAAAGAGAGAGGGGGGAAGGGGAAAAAGAGAGAGGGGGGAAGGGGGGGAAAGAGAGAGGGGGAACGGGGAAAAAGATAGAGAGAAATGTGATATTATCCATTTATTCACACTTTAGTCTGTTGAAATGTGTTCTGTATGATAATGTAGAAAGATAAAAACATAAGACAATTTTTTTCGCATTAGTCCTTCAGAATGTGAAATGTTAAACATAAACCGCAGTCTGGTTAAACTCAAGGGTAGATTCCAAATAAAGTGAAGAAAATATTAAACGTGTCATATAGTGAGGCAATGTTTAGGTAAACTAGATATATCGAGTATAACCTTTCAACAGGTAAAACTTTGGAAACAGTTTGCAGAGGGGAGGTAAAACCACCTGAGGACGATCGCTTGGCAGAAATGTCAAACACCTCAACAGATCAACAGCTGTCAGGCGTTACGCAGTGCTTGCTCATAAAATAGCAAATTACTTACAGACACAATTCAGAAGGAAATAAACAGACAGAATGTTACAAAAAGAATATCTATGGTATCAAATTTTATTAAAACCAAATTATAATCAATTTCATTCACATTATTTGTAACACAGGAGCTTGGAAGAGACCCGTGTGTATGGTCACTACCAACTGATAGTCCCAACTGATCGCTAATGTGGATGCTCCTGGAACTTTAATTTCCTCTTCATACTATTAATCTATAGATCATAGTTTATGTTACTCCTTTAAGGACTTTGCACAACCTTTAGCCTACAAGCTAAATGATGTATACCATAGCGTTAACCTTGTCATGTATATGTACATACAAGCATATTTCTGTGCGAATTGATTCTGGAGGATAAGAGAACAAGAAAAAAACAGATCGATTTCAGGCGTTTCCTCCTTCAGAAGCCGTCCGGATCGGAGGAAGTTGCTTCGCGATTGGGAGATAACTTGCTAAATTATTGCCGAAGTTCAGTATCTATATTGTACGCATTCGGTCCCTTTTTCTCCTGCTTCTTACTCCTCTCCCCCCCCCCCTCTCTCTCTCTCTCTCTCTCTCTCTCTCTCTCTCTCTCTCTCTCTCTCTCTCTCTCTCTCTCTCTCTCTCTCTCTCTCCCTCTCCCTCTCCCTCTCCCTCTCCCTCTCCCTCTCCCTGTCCCTCTCCCTCTCCCTCTCCCTCTCCCTCTCCCTCTCCCTCTGCCTCTCCCTCTCCTTCTCCCTCTCCCTCCCCCTCTCCCTCTTCCTGTCTCTCTGCCTCTTCCTGTCTCTCTCCCTCTTCCAGTCTCTCTCCCTCTTCCAGTCTCTCTCCCTCTTCCTGTCTCTCTCCCTCTACCTCTCCCTCTCCCCCCCTCTCTCTCTCCCTTCCTCTCTCTGGAAGCAAGAAACACACCAGCCATGGAATCATATCACAGAATGGCGAAACACGTCCTCTGCGCGTTATAGAACTGCCGATGATTTGCACTTTTCAAATCCCAGGTTTTATTCAGCAGCCACTGACCCCGAAGGAGGATCGATGCCGATGAAATTCTCATCCCGAGTGCGCGTCGATCGAAAGAAGATGCCAGAACAGGATGAAACCGCTTTCCTTTCTCTTGTTTTACTGTTTTGGGATTTTTTAAATATTGTGGCCCAATTTTGGTCTTTGTTTTCCCATTCATTATTTTTTGTTGCTATGTCTTTTTTTATTATTATTCTCTGCAATGGGTTTCAATTTTTTATCGCGTGGGTAAATTCTTCAATGAATAAATAAATAAATAATCTTGTATTTGAAGTAACTAAATCCCGATATAAAAAATTAATCGTACCATTTTTTTCATCATATTTTCTTCACATTTTCTTTAGTCACGTCATAGTTACTTTCCCAATTAATAATTAGAAGAAAATAAATGTGCTAGCCATCAAAGCCATCATACCCCAGCAGAAAGCGAACTGTCATGTAGAGAGAAAAGAACCTTTCGATTTACATAACATCAAATTTCAGGAGACAACACTATAGTTCATGCTTCCTCTGTGCTCATCAAAACACTTACGGTATCTAATGCCGATCAAGCCGATTTTTGTTTGTTTATTTGTCGATTCTTGCATGTATAATGTTCTTTATTTTAGAAAATCGAATAGAGAGGTGTGTTTCTTAATGATAATATATATATATATATATATATATATATATATATATATATATATATATATATATATATATATATATATATATGTCAAGAAGAATCGAAAATAATTATTTTTCCATTCTAGGTTACCCTTATGTTATTTTTGTTACATTAAAGAATCAAAAGATTAATATGAAGATAGATAAAATAGAACCTGTTCCTGAGAATTGTTTAAATTCAATTTCACGAGGCCAGCATGACTTTAAAAGATAATCTAACCACTGCAGCATGCTTTTTTTTAAATAATTTCCACTATATAAGCTGTCGATGCCTCTGAAGAGGGTATGAATATATGGTGACAGTACATACAAAAACATAAAGAACATCCTTGAAATAATGTTAAGATGTGCTTGGGAAAAAATGAGAGATGAAAAAAATACATTGAGCCGATGCAAGCGGAGCCCTTTAGGCCATGTAGGCCGCAAAGGACAGTTCACTTCACAGCGTTCTAAGTGTAAAGAGATTGGGTAAGGAAAATAACAAAAGAACAAAACAGCCTCTTGAAAAGTTCAAGAACACAAGAGCTGTCTCTGCCTAGTCTTAAGTTTTCGACCCTGTCAGGTTGAACTAAACGACTTGACAGCTTCCAGAACTAAACAAGAGCTGAAGCAAAGTGACTAGAAAATTAATAGGTATGAGAGCATACAAATATCAGATCGCAATCGATTCAATGGCACAGTATCTTTCCATAACGGATCGAAATGTAACTTTATTATAAGAAATGCTTACTAATATAACATACCTTGTAGCACGTTGAAATAAAGATTAAATCAAAAGTCGTCAGGAATAGGGTGAGTCAAAAGTTCTTGATTCAACAAAACATGTTTTTTTTATGCTCCATACTTTGTTTTCATATGAACTAACCATCTTTAAAGGTGCTATTACAATATTGGCACATTCAGTGATTGCAGTATATGTAATCACTCAGTATCACTATTCGGTATCTATTTTCCCTGTTTCCGTTGGCCATGTATCTTCCCCGGTTGGCTAGGCAGCGGATGTAGCCATGAAAAGACATACCTGTTCTTTTAAACACCGACTCATTATCTGTGATGGAACAGATGCTTATACTATAATAGCAATAGGGTGATGTATGTGATCTATACACGGTCGGACAAACTTTTAAAATGGCTCATTTATTTGTTACTTCTAGTCTGAATATTTTTCGCATGTATTTGAGATGTTTAATGGTTCTACAATAGGTTCAAGAAGCTGTAGAGGTCAGTCCCTTGAATTTTACCCAAAAGACCTAATGGTTATGAACATGGAAGAACCTGAATGTTCCCAGTTGTAAGTGGTCTCAGCACTAACTGTATCGTACATGTCTGGTAGTAGAATTGTTAAAGGATTGTACTGATGAAAGTGTAGTACCATCTGAATACACTGGATTGCTGAACAACATTTGGTGGCTTATGAAAGCTAATCAGGTAGAATCAGGGAGGACCATTACTAATGCTAAAACATCCGACATCATCCATTGATAACTAATGTGCTATACGCAATATATATGTGTATGTTTTTTTATGGTAGTGTACCTTCAAAATCTGGCGTTGACAGCTCTGTTCCTGTCAATACCAGTTACTTCTGCCAGAGAACATATCAGAAGTGACCAGGCTGATTAAACGAGCAATGATGAAAGATTGATGACCAAGCCTCAGTTCAGGTCTTTGAAATACCGTCTCTAAAGACTCACTTTACTAATTGTCACAGTTGTTCCACTACAAAGAATAAACTGAACCAGATGAACGAAAGCCAAACCGTTGTACTTTATGGCTACCCTCGCCATTCCCGGGGAGTTGAGCAATGCCTAAACCTAAAAACTGTTATGCAACAGAGTGAAGCTTCATTTTTTCCACCGACTGTTAACCCAATCAACAAGCATATTTCATTAATGACGTCAGCCAGGATCTTTACGAGAGTATTATCAACCTTCGTTATCGATACAACATGGAAGTAACATTGAGATAACGTTAACAACGACTGTGGTATTGATCACTGCCATTTATCATTGCAAAAGTGATTTCGATACGTTTGTCATAATCAATGACGTTTGGGTTTAGTTGCGTCGGAAAATATCCCGTGTTTGTTATTCCCAAGAACGGTCCGTAATAGATGGTCATGACACACTATTGATTATTAATAAAACAAATTAGGCAAGTTACT
>NC_091550.1:22741849-22746849 GCF_042767895.1 Penaeus vannamei | reverse complement strand
GTGTGATAGTGTTTGCCGGTATACGCGTGATTCTGTCTATGTCTGTCTGTATCGATTCGTGATCCCCGGGAAACAATAAACAAATGAAGGCAGACCACACCATAGCTGCACAAACTCCAGCTGTAAACCTCCTAGCTCTCTTCGGCGTGCCTTGAATCTTTGCCAGCCCGCGAAATCCTATTAGAGTGACGATTGGATTCAAGGTCAGGAGGTATAGAGGGTTCGATTCCCTTCTCAACGAGCCTGGCGGTCAGCTGGGAAGGAGGAGTCAGTTTCCGCGCGTTTGAGATCTCAGCTGTTCGTGCGCATCGTAGCTTTGTGTTAAATGTTAAGTGTTAGGCTCGTAATAATGTTATAACAGCCTGATTGTAATTTCCATGACGGACAGAATTTAATCTCGTGAAATCAGGAAGATAATCATGGTCTTGACACGTTTACACGAATGGAAAGCTGATTCTGAAGGGGATGATAACTGATGATGGCGGTGGGATTCTTTGTTTTGTTTGTGGTATCATTATTATGATCATCATTCTCATTATCATTATTATTATTATCATTATCACTGTAAACACTATTATCAATTTTATCATGGTCATTTTTATTATTGTTGTTATTATCATTACCATTGTTATTATCACTATTAGTTTCATTACCGTTATTACTATTGTTATTATCATTTTCATAATCATTTTATTATCGTTATTATTACTTTCATTATCGTTATTATTATTGCTATAATTAACATCGCTATCATCATTATCATTTTCATAATCATTATTATTATCATTACTATTATTACCATTATAATGATTATTAGTATTTGTATTAGTATCATCATCATCATCATCATCATCATCATTATTATTATTATTATTATCTTTATCGTTACTATTACCCTTAATCCTATCAAAATCATTATCATTATCACGAACATCATTATATCTATTATAACCATTATCAATCAATATGATTATTGTTATCATCATCATCACCATCATCATCATCATCATTATCATTATAATCATTACTATCATTATCATTGTTGTTGTTGTTGTTATCATTCCTATTATTTCTGTTATCATTATCATTATTAGCATCATGATTTTGATTATCATTTTGTTATTATTTGTCTTTACTATTGATCCCAATGATTATCATTAGTATTATCATTTCTATTATCATGATTACTATTATCATTATCCTTATTACTATCATTATAGTTATCAATATCACTATCATTATGATCATTCTTATTATCATTGTCATTATCATTACTGTTATCTGTATCATTATTGTTATTATTATCATCGTCATTATCATTAACATTCTTATTATCATTATTATTGTTATTAATATTATTATTAACATTATTATCAATATTTTTTATCATTATTATTGTTATTACTATTATCAGTAACATTCCCATTTTCATCATTACCAATATTATTATAACTAATTGTTATTTCTGTTGTTCTCATATTATCATTATTGTTATCATAATCATTGTTGTTTTTGTTGTTATTATTGTCATCATTGTCAGCATTATTGTTTTTTTTTTTTTTTTTGCTAGTTTCATCATCATTATCGTTGTTAATAGTTGCAGCAGTATCATTATTAATTGTCATTATCATAGTAATCATTATTATCGTTGTCATTATGATCATTTTTTAATCATTTTTATTATTGTTATCATGATTATTTTTATCATCATCATTATCATTATCATCATTATCATTACTACTATTATTAACATTGTTATTATTACTATTATGATTATTAGTATTACTGATATTAATATTGTTATTATTATTATTATGGTTACTATTTCATCATCAATATTATTAACATTTTCTTTACTATTATCATTATTATTATTATCATTATCATTATCATTATTATCATTATCATTACTATCATTCTTATCATTATTATTATTATCATTATCATTATTATTATCATTATTACTGTTATAATCATTATCATCTTCATCATTATCATTACTATTATCATGATCATCATTACTATTATTATCATTATTATTATTATTATTATCATTGTTATTATAATCATTATCATTTTTATTATGATTATCATTACTATCATTATTATTATTATTATTATTATTATTATTATTATTATTATTATTATTATTATTATTATTATTATTATTATTATCATTATTATTATTATTATCATTGTTGTTGTTGTTGTTGTTATCATTATCATTGTCATTATTATTATCATTATTATTATTATCATAATTGTTATTATTATCATTATTGTTATCACCATCATTATCATCATCCTCATTGCTAGTAGTAGTAGTAGTAGTAGTGGTATAATTTTTGTTATTATTATCACTATTAGTATTAATGCTATCATCATTGTTAGTAATAGAAGCAGTACTATTACTATTGTCATTCCTATTATCAATATTATCATCAATGTCATTATTATTGTTATTATTATCATTATCATTATTAAAATCGTTATTATTATCATTATTATTATTATTTATTATTTTTTTTATTATCATTATCATCATCATCATCATCATCATCATCATCATCATCATCATCATCATCATCATCATCATCATCATCATCATCATCATCATTATCATTATTATCATTATCATCATTATTATTATTTTCATTAATATTTGTAGTAGTAGTATTACTATTATCATTATCATTAATATCACTATCATAATTAACTATTATTATCATAATAACTATTACTATCATGATCATTATTATTATATCATCGCTATGATAGTTATTATTGTTATTGTTGCTATAATCATTTTCATTATGATGTCCTTATTGTTATTATTATTATTATTATTGTTATTATTGTTATTATTATCATCAATACAATTATCATTCTTCTTATTTCTAGCATCATTATCCTCATTTTTACATCTATTAGTATTATAAAAAGAATTATTGTGATCGTTCTTATTGTAATTCTTGCCATTATCATTATTATGATCTTTACGGTTATTACTGTTATTGTTATCAATATTACTATCAATATTATCAGTATCATAATTATAATGATAATTATCATCATCAATATTATTTTCATTATTATCATTATCATTATAATCATTATCACAATTATCCTTATTATCGTTAGTAGTATCATCATAATTTTGGTTCTTTTTGATGTTGCTGTGATTACAATTATTGTCACCATTATTGTTATCATTGTTATCCCTGTTCTTATCATTACCATTATTGTCATTATTATTATCACCATCATCATTACTCTTATCATCTTCATTATTACTATCATCATAATCACAATTTCAATTATTACTATAACTATTATCATTTCTATCATTACTAGCAGTGCTATCCTCATAATCATTACTGGTATTAGCAAGATTTAAGAGCTCATCTACCTACCTATTTATCTATCTATCTATCTATCTATCTACTTACCTATCTATCTATCTAACTATCTACTTATCTATCTATCTCTCTATCTAACTATCTACTTATGTATTTATCTATCTATCTAATTATCTAAGTAACTAACTAACTATCTATCTATTTATCTACTTATCTATCTATCTATCTAATTATCTATTTATCTACCTCTCAATCTATCTATCTAATTATCTATTTGTCTATCTATCTATCTATGTATATGCATATATTCAGATCAGCCATGGAGTAACCCCTACTCTTGGGAATCACTTTTAGAGTAACTTCAAACTTCTGTCAATGGTCAGGCGGTAATGAGCCTTGCCTGGGAAGTTCGCTCACCAGTGGGATCGGCGCCATCGCTAATTACCCCGTAATTAGACGCGCAAATATTTCCGCAAGCGATTAGTCCATGCCGGTAGTGAAGAGAGTCAGGGGTGGTTCGCAATCTTCAACATTTTGGCAAGTGCACAAAGCATGCACTCTTTGGATGCCACCCCCCCCCCCCCTCAAAAAGTGTACAAGAAAGTGTGCAGGTGATTCAACGATCGATATTTTTATGTTTTTTATTTTTATATATTTTTTTGACCGTACACCAGTCCGGTTTGTACGCTTGTGAAAAGGTTGAGATTTGTGAACCTCCTCTTTAAAAACTTTTTTTTTTATTTCATCCTCTCATTCGTTGTCGTAGGCGGGCGACGGAGAGGAAAAGTATTCTATCAATACCATGAGACGTTCATCATTATTCTTCCATTTAATTGATTATTAAAGCTTTTCTGCCGCGTCACTAATTCTGAATGATCAATGAATCAATCAAAATAGAGGAATATGAGAGAACGATTTTACATAAATTCATCCGTTTCCGAAAGTGAGTAAAGATACTTTTCTTTTTCTTTTTTTTCCAAAACAGCTTCACTCATTCATCACAGCACACCCATCCTTACTCGTGCCCAAGAATCTGAAAGGATAAAAAAAAACATCCAAAATAAATGCCAGAAACATTAATATTCGTCCCTGTTCAAGAATGAGTAAGAAGGGAAAAGAAAATATTCCAAAAATACCAGAAATTCATTCACACTCATTCCTATTCAAGAATGAGCAAGGGAGAAATAGAAACAATATAAATAAAATGCCAGAACCTCATTCATATTCATCCCTATTCAAGAATGAGTAAGGAAGAATAAGAAAAATATTCCATTCCTACTCGTTCCTTTTCAAGAATGAGTCAGGAAGAATAAGAAAAATATTCCATTCCTACTCGTTCCTTTTCAAGAATGAGTAAGGAAGAAGAAGGAAAAAGTATTCCAGAAAATGCCAGAAACTCTGCGCTGCCTCGCTGTCCTTCCCAAAAGGGATCAGTCACTCACTCGATCCCTCGCGCCGCCGCCTCCTCGCGCTCCTTCCTCTCGCCTTGCAATATTCGTGCCAATTTCCCTCCCGTATTGCAGTGGGCGCGCAATAGGGTTGGTTGTTCCATTAGTGGTGTCAATATGCGTCGCCTTTCTTTCCGTTCTCGACAGGTGCCTCGCGCGGGATTAGAAGGTAATAAAATTCGAGAAGGGATTG
>NC_091550.1:22721849-22724349 GCF_042767895.1 Penaeus vannamei | reverse complement strand
CCCTCCCTTCTTCCCTCCCTCCCTTTATTCCCTATCACTTTCCCGTTCGTTCCCTCTTCTCCATATCTCTCCTCCTTCTCCCTATTCTCTCCTTCCCTCCTCCTCTTTCCCCCCATCTCCCTTTCCCTCCTTTCTTCCCTCCCTTCCTTTCTCCTTTCTCCGCCCCTCTCCCTTCTCCTTTTCTTAGCCCCCTCCCTTCCCCTTTCTCCCTCTTTCTCCCCCTCCCTTCCATTCCTCTCCTCCGCCTCATCTCCCCTCCCTTCCTCCTCCTCCTCCTTCCCCCCTTCCCTTCCTCCTTTCTTCCCCCCTTCCCCCCCCCCCTTCCCTCCTCATCTCCAAGGAAAAAACCGCGCAACGCAGCTCTGACGTCACTTCCGCTCCGTTCACCTCCTAGTCCCTTGTTTACAGCGACAGCTCCCCTTCCCTCCCATTTGGGGCGCGCGCATTATTCCTCGACCTCATCCCCGCCGTTCGTTATCTCTTATCTCCTCCCGCTCCTTCAAGATTTCCACAGGATCCCGACGCTTCGTTTGCTCGGGAGGATCTTCGACTTGAGGGGCGAGAGGGAGGGGGGAGGGGGAGGGAGAGAGGAGGGCGAGGGGTAGGTGGACAGATGGAGGAGGAGAGGGAGAGAAGAGGGCATGGGGGGAGGAGAGGGAGAGAAGAGGGCAAGGGGGAGGAGGAGAGGGAGAGAGGAGGATACGGGGAGTAGGGAGAGGGGAGAAGGAATGTGAGGGCGAAGGAAATGGAGAGAGAGAGGAGAGAAGGGAGGAACGAATAAAGAGAGTGACGGGTAGAATTACAGAGCGGAGACTAGAGATGGAGAAAGAAAGAGGAAGCAGACGGGGGAAAAGAGAGAATATAAGAGATAGCCAGACAGAAGTACCTTGTTCAAAAGGTAAAAAAATATATTATGAATGAAAATTTATACATCTCTATAGACAGACAAACAAAAAGTGACAAGAACAAAAAAAAAGCGTTTTCTCCCTCACACTCCCCATTTTTACCATGGATCATTATTTCGAACCTCTGTGTCTCTGGCAGGGGCGTCCTCCCAGCCGAGCGGTGACGGAGGGGACAAAAATATGGCTCGTCCTTTTACTCTCGCCGAGCGCCGGGGACAGACATATCATGGGTTCCGTCAGGCGGGGAACCTGTGCGTCTTGTGGTGCTAACATAAATCATTTTACGTCTAGTTACGCGTGAAGAAATATTGGGGAATTGATATCTCTGCGTCTCATTTTTTTTTCTTTCTTTTTTTTAATCTTAACGTCTACAGGTAGAATTGGCAAGTATTTGGCATGACATGAAAATGACATCCTCCGACACAAATCCTTTTTAAAGTCTTGTAATAACTGACTCAGTAATTGATCTCTTTCCACTGATGTATTTCACGTCAACGAACACAGAACTGACGGTCTGGCATAACATAAGTCACCTTTTTCCACTTTTTTTGCTGAATGGGTTTCACCTGTTCCCGGAATTCAGCGTTGTTTGGGCAATTTTGTTATTTGCAGCGTAATTGGCAGCTGCGTAACAAGCAATTTTACCCTGTAGTGTTTCATATGTTTCATATCAATAGTCATTACATTACCGGTATTAGCGTGGTATTGATATCTGTGAAAGGGATTTTCTACTTCCCTCTTTCCGTGAATATGTTATTTAGCGGAGAAAGAGAGCAATTTGGCTGAATAGAACGGTTTAGGTTTTTAAATAGATTCGAAGCAGGGTAGGGTCGCCGTGACATCTGCAGCATGAAAGCCTCCAGTTTCCATGTGATACATTTCGCGTGTGACTTCAGCTAAATGTAGGATCTATGTAACACTACCTATGTTATGATATAAAAACCTAAACTTGCAATATGTAAAATGCGGATGAGTAGGCCTGCCAGCATTACTGCAGATAGTAAATACAAGACCAGAAACTCAAAATAAGTCATAGGAATATATTGTTTGCGATCTGTGTTAGCACTGAGGTGCAGAATATCAAACAAGATTGAAAATCCAGAAATTTATGCAAATTACAATTGAGAGCCAACTGAATGAATATGTGAGTGTATATGTTTTATACAGTGGAGGATATATTAATGAATTAATGAATATGATCTTTCCTGAAAATGATGATAAGGCTGTAGGTTTAGGCAATTTCTTAAAATTCATTCATACAAGCAGAAAGTGATATCGATGGAAAAAGAGAGAGTGAGTGAGAGAGAGAGAACGAGAGAGAAAACCAGTTAGAGAAAGACATATTGTTATTGAGTTTTTGAGAGAGATCAGAGTGTAGATAGAGAGTGTGGAGAGAGAGAGAGAGAGAGATGTTAGACATATAGGTTGTTTAGATAGATAGAGGTAGAAAGAGAAAGACTACACGTATATGCATATCGAAAAGCCGTAATCAGGTCCAGGAAGGGGCCAGAGAAGAGCTGAAAGAGAGAAAGAGCCTCGAGCGTTACAGACGACGCTCTATCTGAATCCCGAAGGAAGAGAGCTGACGTCCCCGA
>NC_091550.1:22717597-22721349 GCF_042767895.1 Penaeus vannamei | reverse complement strand
ATGGGGGCACCCTTTTTTTGTCATTGCATCAGTTGTAAAGGCAGGCGACGTTTTTTTTTAATATACAGCAATAAGGCGTAGGAGACGGCACAATTAATGTTTGATGATTCATCAAAAGTGGCTTCGAAGCTCTCCTTATTGCTTCCAAAACGGAATAATCTTCAACAGAGGAAAATTTACATGAAACCAAATTTAAGACAGTTTACACAAATTTCAAGATAACTCTGCATCAAATTAGATAGAAGAAAATTGGGAGATCCTTTTGATTGATTATCAAACGTTAATTTACTCGTTTCTTATATTTTACTGCTATTTCTTCTTCACAAACATAAGGACTTCCTTTAATTTTGTCCTTACGCATGAGGACAATCTTAAATTTGATTTTATGCAAATTTTCCTGTTAAAGATTATTCCGCTTTGGGAATAACAAAGGCTTCAAGGCCACTTTTGAACTACCAAATGTTACCTGAGTCGGCTCTTACTTTCTTATGGCTGTATTGAAAAAAAAAAAAGCTGATGCAATGACAATAAACATTAATACCTTATTATTACAATAGATTATCAAATTCTGGTCTATAACGATATAGGTGTTACTTCTATTACCAGCATTAACTTTGAGATGTGGCAACAGCGCAATTCGGAGACAAAATCGTAAAGAAAAGTCGTAGATCATTCGTGACTCCCGCGCCAGAATTCTTAAATAAGAGCAATAATTTCAAATGTATTTCGCCTTCGTCCTCAACTTCCAGTTACATTATATCACCACTTTCCCGGACCGCCTTCCATTATTTAAAACTTAATCCCACGAAAGCATTATTCAATTAAAGTTTAAGGAAGTGATCAAGCGGGAATTAAAACACAATGAGGCCAGCGTGATAAAATGGCAAAAGATAATTTGAAATACTTCAGTTTCACTGGAATCTCTTTTCGAGTGTAAACTGTTCATACGGGAAGCTAAATGACCTGTATGCAAATACGAGGGCTAAGAAATTCATTTATTTATAGATCTATACTTTGCTTTTATTTCTTTTAAGGGTATTGTATTTCAGTGAAAGTATATTATACTGATTATTATGGGGCAACATGTATGGTTCATCTTCACAACATTATGGTGTTTACACAAATTTTTAGTGTTTTAATTTGTTTCCATACACCAATACATGGAACATAACACAAGACTTACATGGTAACACAATGACTCCTCTCCTAACGAGACCCCTCACCTGCCAGTCCTCAGCCTGCCCTACACTGAGGAGATCTACTGTAGCTCCCTGTAGCCTCTCAACTGCAGACTCACCTTTCGCCAGGTGAACACTCTCCGCCACAACCTGGTTCATACCTGCCCTCCCTCTACCTCGAAGGTGGGCACCTATGCTGTTCCGTGTGCCTCCTGTGATATGCAGTATTTTGGTGAAACAGGCGCCAGTCTTACTAAGCGTCCGTCTCAACATAAATACACCGTTTCCAGGGAACACAACAACAACGCCCTATTCTGACATCAGTGGGACACCGGCCATCAGATGGATTGGAAAGCAGCACGCATTGTCTTCCCTTCCACTGATGTCCATGCCCGCAGACTGGTGGAATCTTCCCTGATTAAGCTGCTGCCCAATTTCAACCTGAACACCGGTTTTTCTCCTGCCGACAGCCTCCTCGCTTCCCACATCCTCCGCCTCCTTTCTTATGCCAGCCACCCTTCACATAGACCGCCTGATTCTTCGACATGACCTGCCTTTCGCCTCCGTTCTCTTGTCCTCGCCTGCCCCGTTTTTCCCGCGTTGCTTCTCCTCCTCTCCCTCTTATATTGCTTCCTCTCCCTTTCCTCCTCCGGCTTCGCAGCAAGGGATACCACAACATCCATTAGGGTCACTGACAATGCCTCATCGCCCCAAGCTGAAACGGTCAGGATCATGGAAGGCTTGACACACGCGTCCCTAAGGGATGGACAAGGGGTCATACATGCAGACTCTAGAGCAACTATTGACAGTTTACAGCATAGCATGCCCCAAATCAACATCTACCTTCTGACATCTGTGTTTACCATAGCCCAAAGAATCCTTGGTCAGGGTAGAAGAATCAACATGAACTGGGTCCCAAGCCACATAGGCATCCAAGGGAATGAACTTGCTGACAAACTAGCCGAAAAGGGCAGGGGTATGCCCCCAACCTCCATGATCGTTAAACCAAGCCAAAGGAAACTGAGCCAAACCTCCAAAGCTGCAGCGTGTGCAGTTCGACGGGGCGCACACAGAGAAAATACCACAAATTCGCTCGCTGCCAAATGGTACTCAGATGCCACAGGCTATGAACAACTGGCCCCTCCTCCAAATTTAAAAAGACGTACCGGTCATACTGCATAGCTTAAGACTAGGTTACCCATGCGCTTGGCAGATTATTGATAACGAAGTTGTCAAGGAGGGCAAGCATTGCGGCGAACCTAGCGCCACCCTGTTACATTAATTGCAGAATTGTGAACACACGCAATTTCTAAGACAGGGACCACCCACCACAGCCGCTGGGCTGGTAATAAGGGCATGCCACATACTTACTCCGTGACAGCTGGATCGCTTGTTTGCAATCCAGCCACCACGATAAGCATACAAGTTCAAAGAAAACACATGAGTTAACTAGAAGTAGTTGACACAGGCCGGGCCACTCTAGAGAAAAGGCCCGGGCGAAGCTAGTCTTCGCAAATCTAACTGAACTGAACCTTTCCTCCTTAGACCCGAAGATCCGAAATTATTGTCTCACTTACTTCAATAAATCTAGTTTGTGCATTGTGGGTTTTTCTACCATGGTAGCATAGTAAGAGAGACCAAGAGGAACAGAACGTAAGTGAAAGGGTACAAGTAATATTTCCTGGGCATTTTTCACTAGATTTTAAAGATCCTCTTGAATGGTGTGTTAAATCTCAATCCCAGTGGCTCTTAACCTTTTTACTACCACGCCTCCTCTAGTAATTTGTTCCTCCCTCCGCGTTCCAAGATTTTACAGAAAAAAAAGAATATGTTCCTAGTCTTTTTCTAAGTATGAATTTGTGACATCATTAAATTTCTCATTATTGGACCATGCTCTCACATAGAAAATAGATATGATTAGAGGAAAGCCTGTTTTTCCAAGGGTTCGCGCCCCCTTGCATATTACTGACACAGGTTAAGAATCGTTACTCTAGCATTTACATGCACGATTCTGGTTGAAGCATTATGCAGAACCAACATATGTGTACTGATGAGTTTACTAGCAAAACATACTGCACAAAACAATGTCAGGTGAGGAAATGCCTTACAGTATTGTGTGTATAGGTACAATATATATCCATGAATCAGTATGTACCATTACATAAAGAAATGATACACAACTTAGTAACATATCTCCACTTATGATTAGAAGAATATAAAAGTATTATATTAATATATTTACTGCTGTATATTAACTATTGCTATCAATAAAATTGATAATTGGTGATAATTGATAATTAAGGATACTCGTGTTATGGTTGTTCTTTTTGTTTGTTATTATTGAAGTGGAGTCTGACATATATGTTGTATTTTAAGTCTTATTATTGCCATTATTGCTGCAGATTTTAACACGGGACTAGCATAAGGATCAGTATTTCTTTTATAGATGCAAGGATTGTTATTTTTTAATTTCCTGTTTTGCAGTGTCCTTGATAAGGAAACTGCATAATACATGCAAAAAAGAAATTAGGCACAATAGAGATGAAATAAATTGCGCCAACGATAACACCACGG
>NC_091550.1:22684414-22692097 GCF_042767895.1 Penaeus vannamei | reverse complement strand
TCTCTCTCTCTCTCTCTTCATTCATTTCTCGTAAAAAAGGAAAAGAATGATTTGTCGTGACCAAGATTACCTGACGAGACCAATGCTGCACGTCATAGTAAGCTGACATGCGGAGACTGACGAATTATATTAGAGAAATAAAACGAAGGAAGAAAGATACAAAGTCCCAACAAAAACCTTGATTAATTTATGCACATTAGCAGCCAGCTTCCTCTCTGACGCCCTCAATTAACATGAAATCTCAAATCCATCATCTGTATAGACGAGTCCCCCATAGGCATTTACATCGCAAATTGCCAACGTATATCCCCCTGCAAACCGTTTAATAATGCTCCATTACTATCAGCACCTTCAGAGCCTGAGAACTTTCACATTCAGGAAAAGCAAAATTCAGTCGGAATTCTCTCTCTTTCGTGCCAATTTTTGGAATTGCACATTTGGGAAACATTTTCGAGCGTTGTATGGAGAATGGGATAATAAGTCTGCCCGGATTGCACCCCAAGAATTAGGTCTGATTGGCCAGTC
Source organism: Penaeus vannamei (assembly GCF_042767895.1). Lineage (NCBI taxonomy): Eukaryota > Metazoa > Arthropoda > Malacostraca > Decapoda > Penaeidae > Penaeus > Penaeus vannamei. Next base: position 22,691,572 of record NC_091550.1, on the reverse strand, counting down.
ACGATTTTTTTACGGCTATTTATATCTACGAGTAGTCGAAGCCGAGGATGAGGACGATTTGCATAGCTCGGACATAAACATCAACCTTTACATTATACATTACTTCCCATTCGGTAAACTCGCTCGCACTCCTTCTTCCGGCGGACAAAGCAAACAAACAGACAAACAAAACAAGATAAGCAACGCTAGGAACTTCCTCCCAAACAAAAACCGTCGCCTCTCGCCTCGACGCCTCATCGCGACGCCCACGAGACGCCAAGCCAGCGCGACGCACGAATCCCCCGCCCCGTTCTTTTTTCCGGCCCGAGTGCTTCCGCGCCCGCCATTCCGGCTTCGTTCGCTGCAAAAGAGTATTGTTCCCTTTCATTCCGCTCCTTACTGTATCAACGCGATAACAGTTACAAGTGCCGGAACTTTGGCTATTGTAATTGCTAGGATTTCCTTTTTTTTCTTCTTTTTTCTTTTTTGATCGCGTTTCATGCAGGGTGAATGCAACTTTGAAAATCAGCAGGTTTTGTACAAATGAAAAAAATCATTTAGTGTTTTGGCTCTTTATGCTATCGAGCGTTCAATCTCATATTCAGCTCCTATGTAACTCTCGGCTACTCTCTTCCGCTATTTGTCCATTATTCATCAGTGTTCCATCAGTTGACTCGGAATTATATATTATGCAACAGACACAAGTCACATCGTAAAAGGCCAATGGAAATAATTCAAAATTGTTTCATGTCACAAAGATCGATTTCTTTTATACTTTAAAAGGTAATGAATTTATCTAGATATACAGGGACGGTCATCAAAACAAAAACACAACGCTTTTTCGCGCACTGGTGGGCGCTGAATTAGCTGTGAGACGATGTCAACCTACAACAAATTTCTCGAATTAGTTGCTAAAAAACGTTATGATGAAAAACCTAAGTATTCTAAAGGTACAGAAAGCTTACCAGATCCTTTCTCTCTCTCTGATGGCTGGTCTGAAAGCCCCAGTGGTTGGCCCGTTGTTAGTTTTGGCGATATTCATCCCTACCTAATACAAACGCCGGGTAGTTACACAGAAGAGTTGATATCCTACAAATCACTCGAAGCTTTCAAGTAAGTATTTATACTTAAGTTATAAAAAAATTAAAGGCCTACAAATCTCTGGAAGGGTACAAGTAAGTACTCAATATTGTTTATAATAAGGTTTGTTGTCGCAGGATTAAATTCTCCTGAACTTGTGAAATTTTTTCTTGCTCGCTCTTTGCCTTTAAGGCCTGTTTTTTTCGAAAAGTTGCTCAGAACAGGGGTTTTATCAATATTTTTCGGGCGTTATAGCCAGACCTTTCTAAAAGGTTTAATTTACATTCCCACGCAATACTCATCATGATATTTTGAATAGATTTAAGCAAATTTCCGAAAGTTGTTGAGAGGCCAGTGTAGTAGTCATTAGATTCACTATCTTCATTTTGTTCTCATTTAATGCTTTACGACCTTTGTTCAGGGAAGTTTTAAAATCAAGTTAACTGAAACTTAAAGTGAAAGAAGAAACTCAATAATAACCAGACACCCACAACATCTACCACCGCCTAGGCTTAAGCCTAACCACGTGGAAATACATCCCCTAGAAAGAGTTATGACGATATAACATAACCTTTTAAATTTAGAATATCTTTATAGAAAAGCTACCGTACATATCTTTAGCACAAATTCTTATATCACTCCCAGGTGCAGAATCAAAGTTCTTGCGACTGATAGACAAAGCCTCCTTCACTCGGGGTCTTTCGCAAAACAATTGAAACTCAAAGTTGAACCTTATTGCTGTCCATTTGCACATCCAATAATAATGCAACTGTTTACTATGTCGAAGTTTCTTAGAAAAGGGTGAAAAAGAGGCGAATCTTATAAATATCAAGAAAAAGGGACGATGTTCGTGGGATTTTGTTGTTTTTGCCGACCACTACCTCCGATTGATCACGTGACAGCTCTGTTGACGTCACGATGACCGGCCCTATACACCTATTTATAAGTCTTAAACTGTATGTATAATCCGTTTAGTCTTGAAATGCATGTAAGTGAAAAATCAACTTCATCCTTGCCAAATGTCCCGACTAGTAATATAATTGGCACACACACACAAACACTGTGCCTGTGTGTGCGTTTGCTAAAGATTACCGCCAGGAAAATATATCTTCATATCCACATACATGATTTTTTCGTTTTTGTTTTTTATCAGAATCGAGAGCCACTTGAGTGCCTTGCCTCCGTGCCAGAAACGGCGCATTATACAGTGTTTATGTAATAAAAATGATAATATGATCCTCTGGTTTTACAGAAAAACGGGCGACGCCTCGGTAGGATCTGGCAGCATTAAGATCTAAGACATTTAGGGATCGGGGAACAGAAGAGGAAAGGAGAAAGGGGAGGACACAGAACTGGAGAATGGGGAGGACTCGTAACTGAGGCATGGCGATGACTCGGAACTGGGAATTTGGAGGACTCGGAACTGGGGAATGGGGAGGACACGGAACAGGGGAGTGGGCCGGATACGAAACTGGGGGATGGGGAGGACACGGAGTTAGGGGATGGGGAGGAATCAGAACTAGGGAATGGGGAGGACAAGGAGACATTAAAAAAAAGAAAAATAGGAAAGAACTGAGAATGAATATGAAGTAAAATTCTTTATTCGTATTTGTTAGAGGATCCGGAAAGTAAATACGCAATGTTGTGAATGAAGTCATGTCTCTTAATCAAAAAGAAAACCTCGAGAGCGTGAATCTTGTGTTAATAAAAATACAAAAATCTAACTGACGGAATCCCTGTGTAATAAACCTCGAAAACCACAGGTTGCTTGTGTTAAAGAGGATGTGATAAACATTTGCATGATTCTCTGCAACGACTGAGTTCTTTGCATCACCCTATGTTGTTTTGCAGTAAAATAGCACAATATCTGTTGTATAAATTCATCATTGTTTCTATATCTAAATTGGATATCAAATGCTTATTTGTTGATTGCTTATGTTTTTTTCATAATGAATATCTTTAATCCATTTGAAATTATGCTATAAAGTTACAAAAAGAAAGTTCGTTTATCTTTCCACTTCAAGATCCGTTTATTTAATCTTATTATGCTATGGTCATTTTATTTCTATTTCCCATTCACAAATGTGCGTTGCTTTTAATCAATGCACTTGTTGTTATGGACTGGTTCGTGGCCCATAGAATGGCAGTTGAGAGAAAGGGTTATTTGTGGGCCAGACTCAGTTACCGAGGATTATCATGAATTTCAGTAGCAATGATACATTTTATAAAGATGATTAAGGATAATGCAACAGGCGATGGAACTTTATCGTTATTTTGATATCAACCTCTTTCTCCACGAAAATGAGAACTTTGTCTGCGGCAAGTGGAATATAATAAAAATGAATAAATAAAAGCCTGTCCACCATAGTATTCTATGACAATCGTTAATTGAGGTGTCATTCGTTACCGTGTCAGATGCCTTACTTAGGTCGGCAAGGTATCAACTTTATTTCTTAGAATAAAAATACAAGTACTGAAATGGGGGGAGTGTTTATCAAACTGCCAGTCATATCAGATATTAGCATCAGCGCAAAACCACTTCAGATTGCATGCATTATAACCTCATCCTTGAAGCTGTAAAGGGACGATTATAAGGAAATGCTTGGTGTCGCCCTCCTTCAAAAAGCTAGACTGAGTTCCATCTTCAAAAGGTCTGGAGTATATCCCGCAGGCGAAGCACAGATTACCGGCCAGTTCGTTAAAAGTGTGCGTGAGCTGACCCAATGCATTTTCATATATATGGACATGCATTTACACAGAGATGAATGCATCTCTGTCTATCTATCTGGTAGATACACATTTATCGATCTATCTATCCGGTAGATATGAATGTCTAAACTGATAGATTTGTATGTATTTCTCCGTGTGTGCTTGTCCGTATAATGAATATCCATGGGGTCGGGCCTCGCGCAACTTTAACAAACCGATCGTTAATCTGTGTATCGAAGATTTTATGCTGGGTTCACGGCAGCTTTCACCGCTTTGATTAGATATTGATCCTTCCCCGAAGAACTAGCTATATATCGCCGCATTCGATTAATTCTTTTTGCTGCTTTAGGTTTAGCAATAGAATATAAAAAGAAAGTGATTAGACCACTTCCAAATGACCTCTGTTTTGGATAAAACAAAGGCACAATCTTTGATTTCAGTATCAATACAAGTGGCTCATCTAATTAAGAATTTGCTATTTAAATATTGGCAAAGAAGACGAGCTGTCGTCTTGCTCACGTGGTGACTGGCTTAACATAGAGAATATTGATGACGAAAGAGATTAGAATGTATGAACATTTCTGTAAGGAAAGGAAATGCCTGTAAGACACAGAACCTGGTAACTTTATTCTGGTAGAAAACTAACTGTAGATATTAGTTATTGCTGCATTATCTATAATGAAAATAATATGAATAAGAATAATGACAATAACAATAAGAAGAAGAAATGGAAAAAAAGAAGAGGAAGAAGAATGAAAATATACACAATAAAATTTGTTGTAAGAAACACATTTTCATCCTCAAATTTCAGGAAAAGAGATACGAGGAGCGAGAAAGAGAAAGAAAGAGTGAGAGCTTGGGGTAAACTGAAGAAAGGAAGAGAGAAAGACGAAGATGAACGAAAGTGTAATACCGGTAAATGCAATACGCAATATGTAACGTGTCTTACTTCTGTTCCGTCTGTATCCCTTATTTACGACTACTATTACCTGTGCCGGTCTCGGTGATTAACGAACCTGAAGGTAGAATATATAAGAATAACGAAATTCGAGCTACTACATAGTACTTACTCAGACTCGGGGAGGAAAGGAACTGGCCGTTCTGACGCATCATCCGAGCCTCAGACAGTATAATCCACGTAAAAAAATGCAGATCGGGAAGAGAAACTATAAAAAGAAAATCGTAGTGAAAAAAATACCCGTACATCTTACAGAGACAATTTTAGTCAACCTGTCCATCACGTCGACGAAGACACAACCGCTGCCTCTTAGATTTCCTATTCATAAACTCCTGCGGAATGAAGCTCTCCTCAAAACTCCCTCTGTACTAGAGAGAGACAGAGAGGAACGCGCGGCCTATTGACCCTCCTTTGTCATCCATCACGTGAGCCTTTAAAGTTTACGACTTGTTTCGCGCAGTTGCTCGTAACCCACGCCCGGGAGCGAGGAATCGAACACGGGCATTTGAATCATCGGGCGTTCGACTAGTTTATAGAACGTGAGAGAGGGAGAGGATGGGTGGGACAGATAGATGGAAAGAGAGAGAGAGAGGATGGGGTGGGACAGATAGATGGAAAGAGAGAGAGAGAGGATGGGGTGGAACAGATAAATGGAAAGAGAGAGAGGAAAAAAAAAGAGAGAGAGGATGGGGTGGGACAGATAGATGGAAAGAGAGAGAGAGAGGATGGGGTGGGACAGATAGATGGAAAGAGAGAGAGAGAGGATGGGGTGGAACAGATAAATGGAAAGAGAGGAAAAAAAAAGAGAGAGAGGATGGGGTGGGACAGATAGATGGAAAGAGAGAGAGAGAGGATGGGGTGGGACAGATAGATGGAAAGAGAGAGAGACAGGATGGGGTGGAACAGATAAATGGAAAGAGAGAGAGGAAAAAAAAGAGAGAGAGGATGGGATGGGACAGATAGATGGAAAGAGAGAGAGGGGGCGGGGCAGAAAGAGAGAGAGAGGGTGATATGGGACAGATAGACAGAAATATAGAGGGAGAGGGGGGGGAGGCAGAAAGAGAGAGAAAAGGAGAGGTTGGGGTGGGACAGAGAGAGAGATGGAGAGGGGAGAGAGGGAAATAAAAAGATTTGGAGTCAGTCTGCAGCAGTCTGCACCACGCTCAAGTCTTAAGAGAGAGAGAGAGAGAGAAAAGAGGGATTTAGAGAAATAGAGAATGTGTGAGAGATTATAAGAGAGTGAGGGCGGCAAGCATACAAACAATATGACAGACATGCAGACAGACAAAAAAATAAACGAGAACATTGACAGAAAAATAGATTGATAGATACACTGACAGCCACTCAGATAGACAGATGCACTGACCGATAGACAGTCAGACTGGTAGACAGGCAGACAGACAGACGAAGGCAAGCCACCCGCCCGCCGCCAGGGACCAAGGCTCCCCGCCCACTCCCTCATGGCGGCCAGGCAGGTGGCGGCGAACTTTGACCTATGCTGGCCGAATGCGAATGGAAATCCCTGGCAGGTCATGTTGGGATTAGCCGAGGTGTATATTTAACGCAGAGACCCGCATGTGTCGCGCTTCTGCATCGGGAACGGAAAGAGAATGATGAGGGTCATATGAGGTCCAGATGAAAAACGTAAAACAGTTCTAAGTCGATAAGAAGTGAAGGGGGAAAATGAGAAAAAAGACAAGCGAATAGTTTGCACATCAGCTTTCGCGGAGCACCTGACAGGTCATTCCGCTCTAGATAATAACTCTTAATCCGCGCCTATGTCTGTAAGGTCGTAGACGCAGCCACCTGTATCAGACACACGCTAGTCTTATCAAACCATCTTTTAACGAAGATTCCCCCGCCCATCTGCCCTTCTACACCAACTTATAGCCATGAGAAGTAAAAGTCATGGGACACTATGCCCCCTTCCTCCGCCCTCCCCTCCTCCCCTCCTCCCCTCCTACCCTCTCTCTCTCTGCCCACGCCTCATACGGGTCTCTTGAAGGGGAAACGCCGGCACAAAGGCTGCGGGGGGAGGGGAGAGCGCCAAGGGGTAGGGGCAGGGGAGAAGGGGAGGGAGAGGGGTGGGGAAAAGGGGAGGGAGGGAGGGGGGGTTAATTAGTCTCCGGCTGTGGCTCGAAAATTCGATGTTTGATCGAGTAATGATGGAAAATATAATCAGTTACCTTTATAGCTAAGGTAATAGGGGTAACTGATGTAATAATTTAAAAATCCTGAACCCGGATCATGATATGTATCACCTCTAAGTTAAGACACAATAGTAAAATTTTCATAAGAATATCTTTATAATTTTTCGAATTATCCTGCTAAGCAACAACAACAACAAAAAATAACCAGCACTACCAAAATCATAACCTCCTTGGCCGAGCCAAGAATCATGATCATAATTTAGAAAGCAATCTACATCATGA
>NC_091550.1:22656914-22661914 GCF_042767895.1 Penaeus vannamei | reverse complement strand
GGCAAGTAGTAGGTAAGAATAACGAGGTATAAAATAGGTAAGAATAGCAAATAATAGAAAGTAGAGATAAAATAACACTAATCCATGATGGCACGAAAGCAATAGCTAAAAAATATAACTAAAACTATTGAAATCGTAAAAAGAAAAGATTCAATAAAAGCTGAAAGACTAAAAGAAAAAGTAAGAGCAATAAAAGCAGAATCTATATCAAGATGAAATTAAGACAATAACTAAACAGAAGTAAAACTGCCTATTAATTAACATCAGGCAGTAATTAAGATACTTATATTCGATTACAATAGAAAGCGCGCATCAGGATAACTAAAGTAATTCAGCACAAGGGAGAATATGTCTGTATATATGTATATATGTGTGTGTGTGGGTGTGTGTTTATATATATATATATATATATATATATATATATATATATATATATATATATATATATATATATATATATATATATATATATATATATATATACATATAGCTCTCTCTCCCTCGCTCTGTGTTCGCTCCATCATCGCCTTGGCACCTGCAGTACCACCTGGTCCCCGTTGCCACCGCTTGCTTGTGACCTATTTCCGCCCCCGCCCCCCCCCCCGGCCGCGCTGCTTCCGGCGGCCTGATCACCTCGACCGCAGCCTCGGCGTGATGCGCGGCGCCCTCCCGGATTCACGTGCCAGAGCGCGGAGAGCCATCGGGGTTCAACTCAGAAATACCTTGAGCGGCCTGGGCTCTTTACATTGCTGATTAAAACAGCTATTTCTATGTTTGTTTCTGTCACTCTCTTTCTGTCTGTCTGTCCATATGTGTATCTGTCTGATAATCTCTCTCTCTCTCTCTCTCTCTCTCTCTCTCTCTCTCTCTCTCTCTCTCTCTCTCTCTCTCTCTCTCTCTCTCTCTCTCTCTCTCTCTCTCTCCCTCCCTCCCTCCCTCCCTCTATCTCTTTTCTCTCTCTCTTTCTCTCTCTCACTCTCACTCTCAATCTTTTTATCTTTCTGTATCTTTCTTTCTCTCTCTTTTTTTCTTTCTTTCTGTCTCTCTTTCTCTCTGTGTCTCTCTCTTTCTCTCTCTCTCTTTCTCTCTCTCTCTCTCTCTCTCTCTCTCTCTCTCTCTCTCTCTCTCTCTCTCTCTCTCTCTCTCTCTCTCTCTCTCTCTCTCTCTCTCTCTCTTTCTCTCTCTCCCTCCTTTTCTCCTTCTCTCTCTGTGTCTCTCTCTTGCTCTCTCTCTCTCTCTCCTTCTCTCTGTCTCTTTCTCTCTCTCTCTCTCTCTCTCTCTCTCTCTCTCTCTCTCTCTCCCTCCCTCCCTCCCTCCCTCCCTCCCTCGCTCTATCTCTTTTCTCTCTCTCTTTCTCTCTCTCACTCTCACTCTCAATATTTTTCTCTTTCTGTATCTTTCTTTCTCTCTCTCTTTTTCTTTCTTTCTGTCTCTCTGTCTCTCTGTCTCTCTCTCTTTCTCTCTCTTTCTTTCTTTCTCTCTCTCTCCCTCTCTCCGTCTCTCTCTCTCTCTCTCCCTCTCTCTCTCTCTCTCTCTCTCTCTCTCTATATATATATATATATATATATATATATATATATATATATATATATATATATATATATATATATATATATATATGTATATGTATACATACATACACACACACACACACACACACACACACACACACACACATATATATATATATATATATATATATATATATATATATATATATATATATATATATATTCATGCATATATATATGTGTGTGTGTGTGTGTGTGTGCATAATGATTGGTAGATAGATATAAATAAACAGATATAGATATAGATAGATAAATATTGTTATCAAATTTTGAAGCAATCACGCTTGTGTTTAGTTTTGGTTCCGGCTTCGAACTTGAAATTGCCTCTGCCTTTGTCTTTTGCTCGATTTGGGCTCTGGATTTGGCTTCAGCTTCACATTCGCCTTTGGCTTTAGCTTCAGCTTTAAATTCGAATTTGAGTTTGGCTCTGGATTCGGCTCAGACCTTGGCGGACTTTGGCTTTAGATTTGAATTCGCCTTCTGCTTCAATTCTGGCTTCGGCTTTGACTTCGACTCTAGTTTTGAACTGACCACACATTTAGATATAAATTTGACTCTAGCTTTTGCTTAACATTCGACTCTGGCAATGACTTCTTTAAGCTCGTACCCAATTGTGACAATGGCTTCACCTTTGGCTTTAAGTTTGAACTCGACTGTGGCTTTGGTTTCGGATTTGCATTAGATTTTAAATTGGTTTTGGCTTCAGTATTAAATTTAGTTCGACTCTGACTTTGGTTTTGGCTTTGTTTGAATTCTTAAATTCAAATGACTGATTCTGGCATTGATTTAAAATTCAAATTTGATTTTAGCTTCTATTGTAAATTCGAATTCAGTTTCGTGTTTGACTTTGGCTTTAAATAAGGATTTGACTTTGGCTTTGGCTTAGGCTGCAAATTCATATTCAATTTTGGCTTTTGCTTCCTCTGCAAATTTAAATTCGATTTTGGCTTTTGCTCCGACTTTGGATTTAGATCCAAATGCAACTCTGGTTTTGGCTTCTGATTTGGAAATTTGATTAATGCTTGCTTGGCTTCAATTGTAAATTTGAATTCGACTTGGCTATGAATTCAAATTCTGATCTGCCTTCGGCGTTCACTTTGGCTTCAGATGTTAATCCAAATCCGACTTTTGCATTAGCTTTGGATACAGCTTAAAATAGGAAACTAACTGACTTTGCTTTCATCTGTAAATTCAAAATCGGGTGGCTTTGGCTTTAGCTTCTGATTTAAGTTCAAATTCGACTTTAGATTAATTGATTTGGCTTCAGCACTGAATCGGAATTCGACTGTAGCTTTGGGTCTCAGTTTTGAATTAGAATTCTACTTCCACCGCTGGGTCGGCTCTAGATTTAAAATCTTATTTTAGCTTCAACTTTGGTGTTGAATTTTGGCTTTGGCTTCGGCTGTTGATTCGGGTTTTGCTTCAAATTTGAATTCAAATCTGGCTTTGGCTTCAAATGCGAAATTTGCTTTGGCTTCTACTGAGAATTCGATTTGAACACTGGCTTCGGTTTCAGCTTTAGATACGAATTTAATGGCTTTGGGTTTAAGTTCATATTCTGTTATGGCTTTGGCTTCGACTTTGAATTAGAATTTGACACATGCCTGAGCTTCGGCCTTGGTTTTCAATTTGAATTCGACTCTGCTTTTGTTTTTGGTTCTAGGTCTAATAGCTTCACTGGTTTTAGCTTGAGCTTCAAATTCAAATTCAAATCTTGCTTTGGCTTTGGCTTTAGATTCGGTTTTGGGTTTGTCTCTGACTTTGGCTTCATATTAGAATTTTTACTCTGGCTTTGACTTTAAATTCGAATTTAACTCTAGCTTTGGCTTCGGCTTCAAATTAGAAGTCAGCTCTGGCTTTGGCTCCGGCTTCAAATTCGAAGTCAACTCTGGCTTTGGCTATGGCTTTACATTCATATTTGTCTCCGATTCTGGTTTGAGCTTGAACTTTATATTCTATTCCGACTTTGGCTTCGGCTTGAAAATCGAATTTGCTATTGCTTCAGCTTCAGGATCAAATTTAAATTTTACTCTGGGTTATGCTGTAATTTCAAATTCGATTCTGGTTTCGCTATTTAATAACCGGCTTTTGATCCAGAATTTGAATTAGATTTCAATTTCAGCTCTTAGTTTGAATTCTAGTCTGGCTTTGGCTACGGCTTCGGTTTCAAATTCAATTCGACTTGGCTTTGGCTTTGGTTTTTTTAAGTTGAATTTTAACTCTAGGTTTTGTTTTTAAGCTAAAAAAATCTGCTCCGGCTTTAGCTTCGGCTTTTTAATAATTCGGGTAGATAGATATTGGCTGAGAAAATGACTTGGTGGGTAAGGGTCGTCGTCAAATCCCGAATCTCCTTATGATCGCACGAATCAACATCTATTTTGTTTTTATTGCAATACCGATGGCTAAGGGTTACCGAAAAAGTCAGATTGCCGTCTACAAAGACAGAGAGCTGTGTGATCAATTCATGCATGGTTGCTCTGCTGGATAGTGTCAACGTGACTATCAGTGTATCCATCTATCCATCTAGCTTTCTATCTATCTATTTTTCTACCTATCCATCTATCTACCTATCTATTTTTCTACCTATCTATCTATCTATTTATCTTTCAGTCTATCTATCTACATATCTGTTTGCCAGTCAAATTATCTATCTATATAGCTCACGTTCCCTCTCTTCTTTTCTCTCTAAATATATCTCTTTCCCTTCCTTTGTTTCCTTTACATACGTTCCATTACCGATGCTATTCCCACGCGACACAAAGGAGAATTATTACAAGGCAGAGCACAGCCACACCACTCTCTTGTATCTATCGCGCGGTTTCCAGGCTTTCCCTCTGAAACAAAGTCGCTTCATCCCGCATTCAGGCAAGGCTTGCGCCGGGCTCCTCTGCCTGAAAATTCCCAGCCGATTCCCGGGGCACTTCCGGCGGGGGCGAGGACACTTCCTGTCTGCTTTTACGCGCGTGTTTTACGAATCTATCTCGCCTCGCCGCCGTTCGCTTCTTTCTGTCTTTTTTCTTTTTTTGTGAGTTTTTTACGTTTCTTTTCTTACAATTGTAGCTCGCGTTGCTCGCATTTTTTTCTTTTTTTTACAACTCGCCGTCCGCTTCTTTCCTCCATTTTCTTCATTTTCTTTAGTTTTTGTTGTTTTTCTTTTCGTCCCTCTTCTTTTAGATTCGACTTTGTTTTCTTTCTCTTCTCTTATCATTTTTCCTGTTCTCTTCCATTTACTAACAATGCTTTTCTTCCTTTCTTTCGATTTATGTTATTTTTTACGTTTTTGTATGTACCTGTCTGTATGTGTGCATGTGTGTATGTGTGTTAACGTGCATTCCGTGTTTATGAGCATATTTGCTCGGGTGGCATTTGAGTTTGTGTGTACGGCTGCAGTCTATGTATGCCTATCGTTGAAAGAATGTACTTATAAAA
>NC_091550.1:22644414-22649414 GCF_042767895.1 Penaeus vannamei | reverse complement strand
TCTCTCTTCAAGTTCCCTTGTAGTGTTTGTTTAACATTGTAACATTTAACATTGATGGTTTTTCACCGCAGCTGTTTTGCCAATTGGCCCAGCATTACCAAATTTGTTTTAAAAAATAGCCTTTTCCTTTTCCAATAGCTGTTTATGGTATGAAGCACCTCGTTATAATAGATAAAATAGCAGAATTGTTGTGTTTGGCGTCTGTAATTGTAACTTCCTAGCAAGTAAGTTATAAACATTATCACTTATGAAATCATTTCTGACTTCTAACAGTATATCTTTATTGACCAAACACAGTGATCTCATTTAGCTCCACGTCCTTTTCACACCTGTCAATTTGTGCATAATATTGTGATAGTTTACTTATTATAATTATAATTAAATTGACAATTGTGATGAATAAAGGAAAAGACATAAGACCCCCATCAATATCTTAAGTGATAACAAGTGGGCGAGGCTTAGTTCGGCATTTGCTAACTAGGATATGCATTGAGATAATAGTAGTGTTACCTACCATATGAGTGCCATAAGTTTTACAATTCTGATTTGCTGTGGTGGTATATATATTCCACTATCTCATGGTTTGGGTCTTTTCATGAATATGTATATCTTAGAAAATAAAAAAATAAAAGCTACACATTATACTAACGTTCCCTTACTTTACCTTTACCTATATGAACTGGGTGTAAGGATCATATAGTTCTTAAAATGTAGTTTATTTTATTTTTATGTCGCTAATAAAGTATTTCTGGAATATTTGAATAAAATTACTCTACATAATCAAATACAATATAAACAATATTGCCACATACTATTCATGTACAAATGTAAAATATCCTCATATGGTAGACTAGGAAGAGGCCATTAGAGGGTAAATCTTAGATGATGTAATAAGGCACCAAACTTGAAACATATCAGACTCGAGACAGGCGAATTCTGAATAACAAAGGGGTAGTTTGACTGAAATAGGTCAATGAGCTGCTTCCGGATTTTAGGGGCTGGAAGCAGCCCCCCTACCCTAATAGACAGCATCTCATATACAGTAATGTTTCTATGTCAACCTAATATGATTATATAGATAGATAGATAGATGGATATAAGTATTGAGGATTTAAGCATACAAAGAAGACCTCACTGAAACTCAGACACTCCAGATGCCTTAACCCTTGAATGGAACACCCAGGCCTGTTTAACCCAAGTGCCAACCACGAAAAAGAAAGTAACAAATGCGCCCTCAACGACATTGGGCCCAGCAGCGGTCTGAAAGTGCCATTCTTTGTCTAGCAGCCAAAGAGAATGCTATGTTGCTCGTTGCTCCAATAAAAGTTGGAAAAATCAAGGGTGACGGGTATGAGATAGCCAAATGGTACCAATAAAGGTAAAGTGTTATCCAAGAATGATCTCAGGCAAAATCGTGTGAGACAGTGAAAATAGCTCAAATTCTGCTGAAACTGTCTCAAAATATTCTCAACTGCCGAAATTTGTTTCAACTCAATCTCAAGTAAAATAAGTCGAGAGAGTCCTAAGTCATTTGAGAATAGTTTTCCGTTCGGGGATTATAGGCCTACATATGTATATCTATGATTACATATATATATATATATATATATATATATATATATATATATATATATATATATATGTGTGTGTGTGTGTGTGTGTGTGTGTGAACAGAAAAACACGCTACCGTGTTGATACATTGGTAGAAAAACCCACAATGCACAAACTAGATTTATTGAGAAAAGTGAGACAACAGTTTCGGAATCGTCCTCGATTCTATCTTCGGGTCTGAAGATGGAATCGAGGACGATTCCGAAACTGTTGTCTCACTTTCCTCAATATATCTAGTTTGTGCATTGTGTGTTTTTTTTTTTTTTACCATATATATATATATATATATATATATATATATATATATATATATATATATATATGTTATATATTTATGTATACTGCGTATGTATATATACATATAAACATATAAACATATATATATGTATATATATATATATATATATATATATATATATATATATGTGTGTGTGTGTGTGTGTGTGTGTGTGTGTGTGTGTGTGTGTGTGTGTGTGTGTGTGTGTATGTGTGTGTGTGTGTGTGTGTGAGTGTGTGTGTGTGTGTGTGTGTGTGTGTGTGTGTGTGTGTGTGTGTGTGTGTGTGTGTGTGTGTGTGTCAAGATCAATATTAAATCGATGTATGAAAGGTGCATTGGTTATAATTGTAAAGGCTTCTGGAGTACATAGAATTGCTAAACCCACGGGAATGTTTATTTATGGAACTTTATTTTGAAAACATCAATATAAAAAGAAAAAATGTTAGAAATAACAAAGTATATTGTGAAAACTATCTATAAATGAATGATTTCCTTAAATTGTCATACCTTCCTCTCCTCCCGGTCACAGAGAGGTAGAAAAAGGTTTGGGATTCATTAGCCATATTATTTCTTCTTTTTCTTCTTTCTCTTGCATGGATACAGTGGAATTAGTCAAAAGAGACAATTCCACTTGTGCCTAGGAATGAATTAAGAAAGGAACGATAGATAAGTAGAGCATAGGAAAAGAAAACTAAGGTTAGAAGAGAAGGATCACTGACATTCAAGTAAATGACAGAAAATACCGGGTTGTGGTGGGGATTGTCTTGATCCTGGCTCACATGCTTATATTGTATTTATCATAATTATTACTGATTTATAATTGGTAGCCAAAGGCAGAGTTAAAGTTAACCTTAAGGTGGAATAAAGTTAGTAAAAAAGAATATTCCTTGTATTCCTTATTTATTACTATTACTGAAAGAGCCAAAATTACAGAATTGTTATCAATTTTGCTTGTGAAATCAAATCGGTGTGCATAGTGTTATCATTAACTTTGTAATTTTAATATTTCCCTACAGGGACGGTCATCAAAACAAAAACAAAAAAACGCTTTTTCGCGCACGCGCAGAACACTAGCGGGCAAAAGATCAACAATGGCCTCAGAATCAGCTGTAAGAACGATGTCAACCTACTACAAATCTCTTGATTTAGTTGCTAAAAAAACGTTATGGTGATTCTAAAGGTACAGAAAGCTTACCAGATCTTTTTTCTCTCTCTGATAGCTGGTCTGAAGGCCCCAGTGGTTGGCCCGTTGTTAGTTTTGGCGATGTTCATCTCTACCTAATACAAACATCGGGTAGTTACACTGAAGAGTTGAAAGCCTACACATCACTCGAAGCTTACATGTAAGTATTTCTCTTGTTTTAAAATAAAACAGGATAATGGGAAATCAGAATACTGCTATCTGTATCTGCTGGGCCATACTGATTGTTATGTTGAAAGGTCTGTCAACCAAACAAAAACATTACATAGTTATGTGAGAATCAGCTGTGAGAAAAATTTCGATGTATTATAAATCTCGATTCGGCGGCGAAAAACAGACGTAAAGAAAAGTTGCGTAATTCCAAGGGTACAAAAAGGTTACCAGAACTGTATTCTTTATCGGATATTTTGTCAGACAGCCCCACAGGATGGCCTGATAATTCGGTGACATGTATCTGTACTTTAAACAAACACCTGGTGTTTACACATTAAAAGAATCAAAGGCCTACAAATCTCTGGAAGGGTACAAGTACGTCCTCAATACTGTTTATAATAAGATTGGTTCGTAGTCGTAGGATTTAATTCTCTTGAACTTGTGAAATTCTTTCTTGCTCGTTATTTGCCTTTAAAGCCTGGTTTTTCGCAAAGTTGCTCAAAACAGGGATTTTAACAATATTTTTCTGACGTTATAGTCAGACTTTTCTAGAAGGTTAAATTTACTTTCCCACGCAATGCTGATGATACCTTGAAAAGATTTAAGGAAATTTCCTGAAGTGAGAGGCCAGTGTAGTAGTCATTGGATTTACTATCTTAATTTTGTTCTCATTTAATGTTTTACAACCTTTGTTTAGGGAAAGTTTCAAAATCAAATTAACTGAAACTTAAAGTGATTGAATATACCCACTTGTAACCAGTCAGTCACCCACTTCTACCACCGCCTAGGCCTATGCCTAACCACGGGGAAATGCATCCCCTAGAAAGAGTTACGACGATATAACATAACCGTTTAAATTTTAGAATATCTTTATAGAAAAACTATCGTACATATCATTAGCACAAACTTACATCACTCCCAGGTTCTGGATCAAAGTTCCTGCGGGGTCTTTCGGAAAACAATTAAAACTCAAAGTTGAACCTTTTTTGCTGTCCATTTGCAACTGTCGAAGTTTCTTAGGAAAGGATGAAAAAGGATGCGAATCTTATATAAATATAGAAAAAAGGGACGATGTTCGCGACAAACCAATATTTAAAATCGAAGTTCGTAGGATTTTGTTTTTGCCCACCACTGCCTCCGATTGATCATGTGACAGCTCTGTTGACGTCACGATGACCGGCCCTATGTTACTGTAAGTGAGCCAAAAGTTCAGTTAATTTGAATTTAGCTAAATTATAATTTGATATTTCTTTTCAAAAAATATATTTAAGAGCACATTATCTTTTGAAAACAAACTTTTCACAAGAAACCAGCAAAATGCATTAATATGTATGAGAAATATTGATATATATTCATATAATAGTTTCCTTGTCTTCTAAGAAAATTAAGAGAAATAAAAATAAAAGTATAAGTGACCTTGAAATCTGACATTTCCTGTTCTATTGTTGAAATAGTCAGCTATCCAGGTCAAGAGTCGACCTTTGTTTCTCATGTGGATTAGGGTACTCCTGAATGGCAAGAGGACTTGCCAATTCAGAAGCCTTCTTTAGGTGTAGAAATGCAACCACAGTGTAGTGCATATTGTGCTTAGGAAAGTGGCAATGCTATGAGCTGTGCTCATACCCCTTGTGAACCCGTACAGGTTTTCATGAGGGTCCCTTTTTCCATCGGAGCCGATTTAGTACCATTTCGGCTGTGTTGCCCAGACAGTTGAGAAGAGAGATGGGCCGGTATCCTCCTGGGTCCTTTGATTTTGGG
>NC_091550.1:22636914-22639414 GCF_042767895.1 Penaeus vannamei | reverse complement strand
TATTTGTACAGGACAAAAGTGTTGTGCAAATTGAATATTACAGGCAGTCGTAGGCCACTGCCGAACGAAACGACGTGGGTGAACATTAAGCTCAGATGACATGACACCCTCAAGAGGGGAATATTCCATTCCTCTAACAACTGCCTGGTCTGTCAAACCTTCCTGGTCGAAGAGATGCACTTCACTACTTCAAGCTTTCAACCCAAATGAGCTGTGTTCTCTTCCGATCGAGCAGGCCTCCGCCGTCCCCCTGGCGTCCCGTCTGCCAGACCTGGCTTTGGGACGTCTCTGCCTGGCGTCGCCGCGCGCGCTCCGCCTCTGCTTGACCCCGACACCTGCCTTCCGCTGGCTGTCCCAGTGTCCGTGTCCCCGCCCGTGCCCTTCTCCTCGCTTTCTGCTCATGTGCTTGCCCTATTTTAGTTGCTCAAAGGTCTGCGGTGATTATTTGGGAAATTGTTACACGGTGAAAGTGTTAGTCATCTATAGCTGGAAAACAGTTGTTACGGCAATGAATTCAATGACAATGAATTTCTCTGACGGACTTGACTTGGGACTCTGGACACGACTCACTCAGAAGGCGAACGAGAAGCTCTTTATCACTTTGGCACTCTTTTGGCTAGCACGTGAAGCTACTCTTCCACCGAAGAGCTTCGCAAGCTCACCTGATCGGAAGAAACAATAACTTTCACACTTGAAGTTCTTCCGACACACTCTTGTATGGGTGTTGGACACTTGCCTGTTTTCCCTTCGCGAACTCTTCATCAGGGAAATAAAATATACGGTATATATCTCTAGTAACAATAGTGTGTACAAATGTAAATGTATGCATGTAAACATAATGAACACGATTATGAATATGCCTGTATATGCATGTGTGTGTGTGCCTCAAATCTAACACACGTAAGACGTTACTCGTAAATTATATTCAAGAGCATGTTCATAGTCGTAATCGAATATTTGTTTTGAAAAAATAAATAAATATAAACCTAATGCAAACGCGTCAACACCAACTCTTAGCCGTGTCTAACTAACAATCCTGCAGTACCAGCAAGACTGCTCCCTCTATCTATTTACATGTCTGCATATCTTCTCTCGGGAACAGCAAGGCGAAGTCACGAGGAAGAAGGCGAGGCGGAGGAGCCAGCGGCAGGAGCCCGCGCGAGGCATCGCTCCGCCGACAGAAGGCGGCGTGGGAGACCTGCTGCGCCCCAGCAGCATAGCGCGAAGGATTTGATTTGAGGAGGGAATCGGTGTGCAGCGCGAGCGATCTGTGAAGCGTATTATGTTCAGCAGTCAGCCTGACTTGTGGTGCTGAGTTCGTTTGCGGTGAAGTCATGATTCCGTGGTGGGGCGCGTGTGGTGGTGACGTGACTGTGTGGTGAAGTGACGATGTAGTGCCGGTGAAAATCTCTGGCAGAGGCAGGATTGTGAGCGGCCCCGAGGAGCTATGGGGTGACTGGGAGGGTCGTCTGGCCCTTGGTAGTCAGCACATCATCTGGAAAGCAAGAGAAGAACAGTCATTCATTATTTCTGCAAATGTTTACTGAGAAATATTTAAGATACCATGACGGACTTCGTAGGATGTCTTCATGTAAATGTACTAGTAAATGAAATCTATTTGTTTGCGCGCGCGCGCGTGTGTGTGTGAGTGTATCTGAGTGGATATACCCTAAGCAGAAATTGACGTGTCAGGTAAATTACATATGTAAGATGGTTACTTCTGCCTGAACGTCTCTCATATGTTTGTCAATTTTAACATTCTATTATTGTGCCAATTTTAGCACTGCCATCAATTCTACTAATATATGTAGGGCAACTTTTGATCGCAGGAATGACTGAAAGTAGGCAGGTAGGTCCGCCTCCGAAAAAAGTGCGAGCCGCCGACCTCGAGGACTCGAAAACCTGGTCTAAGCCAGACATCAGGCGCTCCCATGACACCTGCCTGATTTTTCTCACCTTCCCTGACGTTCATAGAGTGTACATTTTGTGAATGGAAGTCCGGCGATTCTCCTGGTACAGTACACTGGGCTTACGGTTTAAGTGGAATAACCATTTTGAAGTGCCATGTGAATTACTGTCGGTTTAATGGCAATTAGACTATAATAAACCGAGTAAGCGTATGTGAAAGGTCTATTGCTCTTGCTTCTTTTTTGCCGATATTTTCATTATTCGCCTCGCATCCTCATAATGTGACGTCTAATGTCTTCAGAATGGTTATTCGCCACGAAAACTCGCCAGCTCACGCTTCGCCAAGAGGACCCGGCCGCGGGCTGCTCACCTAGAAGAACCTGGACGCCCAAGGATCGCTGGGAGTGGTTGGCGAAGTGCCGTAAACGTCACTAAAGTTGGTGGGCCTCGAGCTGAAGTTCCTGCCGCCGCTGTAGTGCGCCTCGACGCTGCTGACGTTCTGAGGGACGCTGGAGCCGATCATGCCTGGCACCCCTGCCGTCCCCGACGTCTTGTAGCACTGCAGCACGTAGTCCCGGCCGCGGTTGTTGTC
>NC_091550.1:22614414-22621914 GCF_042767895.1 Penaeus vannamei | reverse complement strand
TCCGTTTCCGCGTTCTGAATACTTTCACATTCACTCCAACATGTATGCAAGGGTTATGTGAGAACGCTGGGAGACGGAAGCGGTCGGCAAACTCAGCTGACTTTCACACTTGTGGAGGGAAGACAGCTGTTTTAAAGTTGGATTTAAGCTCGTCGGAGAGAGGATTAGTAATGCATTTAGCTCGTTGTTTAGGGAGGTTCTAATGGGACGTCGTTCCGTTTAAACCTTGTGATGAGTGATGTTGTTATGCTATATTAAAATACAGGAAAGGAGTCGTTGACATGAAAGGATGTGTGTATGCATGTGTACAACTTTACATCGTACAATATTATTAGTATCGATGAATGTAGAAATAGATCAACAAATAGATATAGACATGCTTCGTGTGGAGGTTAGTGTGTGCGTATGTGTGTGCACGCTTATACTCGTACTGAATACTTAAACTCATACACGTCCATCCAGTTTTCCCTGTATTATAACACACATGCATGCATATGAATGTTGGTTTGCACCTTATGTCCCTGTCTAATAACGCATGCGACCCTCTCCGCATGTATGCCCCGGACGCGCCGCGGGCCAGACCGGTTGGCGGCCGCGGTGAACCGAGCCGCTGTCGCCGGCATAGATTACCGGTCTTGAGGCAGTCTTGAAAGATAAGAAGGAGGCGCTCGAGCGCAGGTGCGCCCGAGCTGATACACTTCCTATTGCCTGCGGCGCCGCATGCGGGAGGAAGGCGCTCGTGTCCCGCGGGCGCGGCGCCGAAGGGATGCTGCAAGGCCGCGATTGTCTGAATATTTCATCCCGGTATTGTCACTGCTTTACTACTCCCTCGGGTGTCGCTGTTTCCACTGCTATTATTATTATCAATTATCATCACGATATTTATAATATCATTATTGTCATTATAATGACTGCGATTGCTATAATTTAAAAAATCATTTAATTCTTGTCCTTGTTACCGGAATTATTATCATCAGTATTACCATCATCATTATTAGCTTTATCAGCATTATCATTATTATCATTATTATTAGTAGTAGGATTACTATTATTATTATTACTATTATTATTATCATTGCCATTGTCATTACCATCATCATCATTATGATCATCAATAGCACCGCCATTATTATCAATAACATCATAAATATCAATATTATCATTATTATCAATATAATTTTTAGTGTCACTAGTCATTGTTATTACTGTGATAATTTTTCATTGTCATTGTTATCATTATTATTGTTCATTATTAATAGCATTATCTTTATTATTATTGCTATTATCATTATTATCATCATTATTATCATTATTATTATCTTTATTATCATCATTATTATCATCATTATTATCATGATCATTATCATTATTATTATTATTTTCGTTATTATTATCATTATTATTATTATTACCATTATTATTATTATTATTATCATTATTATCATCATCATTATCACTATCACTATCATCATCATCATTATTATTAGCAATATCATTATTACTGTTACTGTTACTGTTACTATTACAATCGCTTTAACTATTACTATTACAAATAATATAAGCAATATCATAACTCTCATTACTGTCCTCAACAGCCTACTACATTAAATTTACTGTTATCATTATCATACGGCCAGTTTGTTAAAATTGTGCCAGGCCCGACCTAATGAATTTTCATAAATACAGACGCAGAAATAAAGGCATATTTGTCTATATATCTGATAGATATACATTTAACTATCTATTTGCCTGGTTGATATGCATGTCTAGCCTGATAAATATACATTTATTTCTTTATCTATGCATATCAAGTATACGAATATTCTTTTGGGTCGGACCTCGCACAATTCTAACAAACTGGCAGATAGTCATTACTGTATTAGCATCATTATGAGCATCGTCGTTAGTAGCACTGTCCTTCTCCAGTGTTTGTTCTTATCACTTTTATCGCTGCTATTGTTAATATCTCTTAAATCATCTTCATCATAATTTCATTTGGCACAGCGGTATTGCTATTATCGCAGTCATCGTGATTATCATTACGACAATTGTTATTATTTTCTTTTCTCATCTTTTGTAATTGTTATTGTGCTCCCCTTAGGAAGAGAGAGAAAGGGAGGGAGAGAGAGAGGAGGGGGGGGATTGAGATAGATACATATAAAAATAGAGAGAGAGAGGGGAGGAGAGAGAGAGAGAGAGAGAGAGAGAGAGAGAGAGAGAGAGAGAGAGAGAGAGAGAGAGAGAGAGAGAGAGAGAGAGAGAGAGAGGCAGACGACAGACAGACAGAGAGTGAGAGAGAGGGGGGAAAAAGAATATGTGTGTATGTATGTATTTATGTGTGAGTGTGAATATGTGAGTGTGTGTGTGTGTGTGTGTGTGAGTGAGTGAGTGAGTGAGTGAGTGTGTGAGTGAGTGAGTGAGTGAATGAGTTCGTGAGTTCGTGAGTGAGGGAGGGAATGAATGAGTGAGGGAATGAGTGGGTGAGGGGGCGAGGGAGGGAATGAGCGGGTGAGGAAGTGAAGGAGGGGGAAGGGAAGGAGGGAAGGAGAGTGAATTTCCCTTCTTTTGTATCTGTATCTCGATCATTCGATCGAGAAATCATCTGAAAATTATTCTTTAAAAAACAAAAGAGAAATCATGGTCGATAAGACAGGAAAACCGAAAAGGGTTTCAAAATCTCATAGAATATATTGCAGTTCTATGGTTCTCGAATCGGAATGAAGGCGGACTATCAAGCTACGCGAAACTTAGAATCAGAGACATGACGGGGAATGACTAAAGGCGTGGTAATCAGATCTTCAGGTATTTGACAACATGTGAGACTGTAAAGATACATTATCATTTGCTACAATACCAGATAAGATCATACGTGTGACATGCTTTAAAGCATTAAGTTGCTACCAGTTTCAACATCCACTTAAATATCGGATGCGTGACAAAGGAAAGCAATCAGATTTTAAGACGTTTAAGAAATCTCTGCAAGGAGTGCGTAAGCGTTCGTTACTCACCTCGTGGTAATTACGCCACTGGTCGAAGGTGTACCTGACGAAGACGCTCTTGTGGAAATCGAGGCTGAGCACGCGCACCACCCCGCGCACGCTCAGGTCGTCGCCCACTTCGATGTTCTCCACGACCACGCGCTGCTGCCGCACGCGCTCCAGGAAGTCGACCTGCGAGCCCGGCTGCTGGAACAAGGGCGTGAGGACGCGCGTTGGCACAATGTTCTGCGCGAACGAAGACTTCGCCGCCTCCGCCGCCTCGCGCTCCAGCTCGAGATCCCAGAAGGCGGAGCGCGGGACGTGCGGGACGCCCGCAAGGAAAGTCCTGACGGCAGCCAAATCGAGGCCCAGCATGTCCGCAAAGCGCACGATTTTCTTGCGTCCAGGTGTGCCCGGAGGCGTCTTGCCGCACTTCAGGGAGGAGGAACGCTTGATCCGCAGCTTGAAATCTTCTACTCGGGCCGGGTCCGTCTCCTCCGAGGAGGAGCGCTCGCCAGCCAGGGCTTCCTCATCCACCTCTTCGTCGCCCACTCCGTCGTCCACATCTTCCACCTCAAGTTGCGACAGTTGCGCGGCCAGCTCCTCGCCGCCATCGTCTACCTCGGAGGCGGTCGAGGACTTGCTGGACTTGGGCGACTCGCAGAAGCAGTTGTCCTCGTAGGTGATGCTCGTGGGGGAGATTCTGTCCTCGATGTCGTCTGACAGACGTCGAACGCGCTCCGTGTATCCGCGGATGTTGCGGAACTTCCCCGTGAGAATCACCTCCTCGTCAATGTCCTCCTCATTCTCTTCGTCGTCGCTCTCCTCATCTTCCCCGAGAGTCTCAATCTCTTCCGCGTCAGCGTCCATACAAAACAACTCGTCTCTCCCCTCAGCTTCCCCGCGCGACTCCATGACGGCGGGCTGTCCTTCAGAGGGCGTGTAGAGGTGAGGGTCGGCGAGCGGGGGTGT
The DNA here is from genome assembly GCF_042767895.1 of Penaeus vannamei. Lineage (NCBI taxonomy): Eukaryota > Metazoa > Arthropoda > Malacostraca > Decapoda > Penaeidae > Penaeus > Penaeus vannamei. Next base: position 22,617,964 of record NC_091550.1, on the reverse strand, counting down.
CGTGCCAGAAATAGCCTGGGGGACACTGGCAGTTTCTGGGGCGGTTTGCAGGATTATTTTCCCTTCAGTGTCAGTATCTGCTTTGTGTTCTACATCACCATCACTGCACACGGTTTCACCTTCACCACTGAACTGTGTCACTGTAACCTCCGCAAAGTACACGGTGTCCCCTTCCCCGTCGCCCAACACATCTTTGCTCTGATCTTTCTTGCCCTTGTCCCATCCCTTATCCTTGATAATTACCGCCTCACTATGTTTATACATATCACTCCTTGCATCATATCTGTCCCATCCAGCACCATCACTGTCGCCACTGACTATGTTTGTTTTGTCCACCGCGCGTTGATCAGCTGGTGGATGTGGCACTGCCGGCGGAGTGCCCGACCCGGGGTGGCACCAACGAGGGTCTGTGTTGGCTACTGGCGATGTTTCTTGCATTGATAGCGAGACGTAACTGTCTCCAGGCATAGCAGCGCCCTCTGGGATCCCATCTGCACACGATTCTTCTGGCTCTCCCCACGTGTGAGTTACAATGTAATGGGTCTCCAGGTGCCCCGAGGAACACCCACACTCACCCTCGTCATCGAAGCGGCACGCCCCGCACACGCACTTTCCTGTACCGTTTGCACTTTGGTATCTGCTGGAATCATCACACAAGGCTTTGGCATCTGTCTCTGCCGTCCTGTCCGTCGGCGAGAGGACGTCCGTTAGGGAGGCGGACGTCAGGATTTGCCTCATGACGCGAAGTTCGGCCTCCGAGGTGCACATGTTGGCCTCCGGCGAGCGAGTGTGGTCCTCTTGATCTTTTCGCTTCTCTTCGCCCTCGTCCTCGCACTCGTCGTCGAACATAACAGGCGAAGTGACGGAAGTTGCGCATCCGCTCTCGGGTCTCTCGTATCTTTTTATCACGTTATCGCATTCCTTTTCCTCATCCTCAGGTGCGTCTTCCGGGCTGGCAAGGTCGAAGTCATAATAGACGTCCGAGTCCTGCTCAGCCACGTTGGGCAATGCGGGCGGGGACGGGAGGCAGAGGCGTAGGGAGGGCTCTGACGTCACCACGTGAATGGGGCGGAGGTTCGGGTCGTCCACCGGGTCCAACTCGGGGTCGTCCAGCGAGGCATGGCGGCACTCCATGGACGCATAGTGGTCCTCCGGGCCCGGCGTCACCAGGGACGTCTGCTCGAGGGCCACCGAGCCTCCTGACCCCACGCGAAGGCTTGTTTGTAGGCGGCGAGCGAGGCCCTCCGCCCGGGCCCGGCAGTTCATGGCGAGAAGAGAGGACAGACTGCATGGCAGAGGCCAACCGACCTCGGTAACCCCAGGTTTGGCCCCGCCCTTTATCTCAGTCGCCACGCCTTCTTGCATTGCGTCACCCATGTTGTCTCCCGCAGAGGATGACGTCACCGTATACTGCCACCAGCATCGCGATAGGCCTATGAGCGCGTAGGCGGCGGTCGTGGGGGCATCGCACCAGACGGCGACGGCGTTGCAGCAGTGTGCAACGACGGAGGTAGACGGGGCACGTTCTCGCTCCTCCCGCTCTGGCTCCACCCTGCCAGACGATGGCCCCGCCCCCTCCGCTGGCGTCAGGCAGTACGTCACGTGCGCTCTCCCCTCCACCTGCGATAAATATAGCGGTGTTACGATTACCTGAGCCACCAGCCCTTACCCTGCCCCTCATGCCCGCCCTCCTAGCTTTGGTCACGGAAGAAAGGTCACGGACAAAGGTCAAAGTGGTAATGTGCTGCTGGGTGAAAATAACAAAAAAGTTTTTAGGGAAATGAAGTTATCTGCTGCAACTAATGACGTATTAGATATGGTTGTGTGGCGTCCCGAAGCAAGAATGGGAAATGAAAGAACCTCGATGATCATTACTGGAATCAATTGCCCCTCCTCAGCTGCCCATGGCATGGCCCTCCCTCGCCATACTCACCTGTTCACCTGCATCCTCCACCTCCACCTGGTGCCCCTGAACACCATGTAACACAGTCATCCCTCCTCCTCCTGCAGCACCTCCTGCAGATCATGCTTTCACCCACACTAGTCTAGTGAGTAGAGATGGATGAGGGTTTAGGACGTGAGAGAACGGCCGCGGCAGAGACTGCGGTCTCGCTTGGCACCGCCTGCGCCTCGCGGCCGGGCGGCCACGGACGCTGTGCGTAGCAACGTTTGGTGGCCTTGAGTCTGGCTTCGCCGGGACCGCACTCTCTGACCCGCGAGTTGACCTCTTCATTTACTTTGATGGCTTACATAACATTATTTAATGAAGTATCCTTATGTCTACGAAGACTGATTTAACGTGAATGGTTGTCAACAATGTGACATAGCGGGGAAATTTAGTAAACAGGGAAATAGTTTATCCCCGATTTGTTTATGAGACATAAACAATAAACAAACAAACCACACAATCTATAAAGAACAATGTGATTAGAAAACAAGTGCAATATGAGTAGATGATTTAATACATACGTATTTTTACACACGAGGTTTGAAATAAGATTCATATATATTTGTGTTATTCAGGCATGAAGAAATACTGAAAGTGAGGAACCATGGCCAGTGAGCCCAACATCTAGCACGTATAAATGACGAAGTACCTGCAGTGAACTTGGGCGACGTCCTCCTCTAACACGTGAGAAGTATCGCGTTCACACGTCTCCGTGCTTCTTCATCGTAAGATCTGAAACGAAAGAGATGGTGTGAATTCCCTGATGGAAAGGAAATTAGCTTTTGATTTATACAATGTTCAAGAAAATAATTAAATTGATATAAATAAAAAAACATGATTACAGACTATGTAAACTGATACGCAGAGGGTACTGTCCTAAATGACCTTGAAGATTAAGCAGCAAGGAAGTCTGTATAAGACGAAAGAGTTGCATGTTTGTTTGCCTGTTTGGTAATCCCCTTACACACGCTATTTAGAGACACATACATATACCTAACATAAGTTTATGGCGTTTACTTAACACGAAAATGAAGCTATACTTATATTCATGAGAGTAACACGTTGTCATCAACGACAGAACACAACAACGACACATGTTCAGTAGACAGGCGTAGCTGCGCGGGTTCACGTCCCGGGCGCCAGGCAAACGTTCAACGTGTCTCGCTGCACGTTCGCTCGCAGGCCCGACAAGTGCTCTGACCCGCATGGGCGGCGCATCAGAACCGCCTGTTTGTTTACTACGTGTTTTCCTCTAACGCTCTCTCTCTCTCTCTCTCTCTCTCTCTCTCTCTCTCTCTCTCTCTCTCTCTCTCTCTCTCTCTCTTTCTCTCTCTCTCTCTCTCTCTCTCTCTTTCTTTCTTTCTTTCGATCTCTCTCTCTCTCTCTCTTTCTCTCTCTCTCTCTCTCTCTCTCTCTCTCTCTCTCTCTCTCTCTCTCTCTCTCTCTCTCTCTCCTTGCTTTCTTTCTTTCGTTCTCTCTCTCGCTCTCTTTCTCACTCACTCACTCTCACTTGTATGTGTATGTATACACACACATAGACACACGCATATATATATATGTGTGTGTGTGTGTGTGCATACATACATACATATATATATATAT
>NC_091550.1:22606914-22609414 GCF_042767895.1 Penaeus vannamei | reverse complement strand
ACATGCTAACTTTATGAAAAAATCTATATTGATTTTATGAATATGCACGGGGAAGGAGACACCCAGAGTGAAAAAAAGAGAAAAAGAAAGAGAGAATTGCATTAACAGAAGTGTTCGGGGAAAGGTTTTCTTTTTCATGAGTTTTAGTCTGCTTACATAACGCTTCAGTGTACGAGAATTTCCAGTGCTAAACGCAACAGGTTTTGCGTCAGTTTGTATCAAATCGCAACATTTCAAAATTCCACAGATAACATGAATAAAGGAGTCAGGGTCAGAAGTTCATTCACAGTAATAGCAATAATGAAAAGGTGTTATATAATTGTTACTTTTTCTCATAGACTCATTACTCTGTTGCTTGAATATTTCGGGAAAGATCCTATATTCTTTAAATGCAAAGACACATGTGAAATCCTTTTAGCTGAAAAATGTATAAAACTGGTTGTAATTTCATAGAGAATTTTATGCTGAAGTTGTGCGACATGGAAACAGAGCTTCCCTTTTTACAAACTATATTTATATCCATATTTTGTGTTGCATAACCGTATGCGTGGCTCGTTCAATTTATATCTGACCTATTGATTTTACCCTCCATTTACCTTAACCATTTTAAAAGTTTAATACGATGTCTCACCATACCATAATATTAACAAACACATTTAACAGTAGAGCAAGTAACCTAATGACAGCAACAAAATGGCGCAATTTCATGCTTTTCTCTCTGAATCTCAATGCTGTTCACACGTAGCTCTTTGCCCGGGGCCCCGAGCGCAGGTAAAGTCGAGAATAGACGTGCTTGGGAGCCAATTCGTATGCCTTGGTTTTGCTGCTCTCCGTTTTCGGGAATTATGGGGCGGGGGAAGGGTCGCGGCGCCGGGGTTCGGGGTCTCGGGGCTTCACCTGCTTCGGAGCGCGGAGCGAAAAGGGGAGGCTGAGCTCTTCGGGAAAGGAGTTATTTTCCTTTTTCTCATTCTCTCTCTCTCTTTCTCTCTCTCTCTCTCTCTCTCTCTCTCTCTCTCTCTCTCTCTCTCTCTCTCTCTCTCTCTCTCTCTCTCTCTCTCTCTCTCTCTCTCCCTGTCTTCCTCTCTCTGTCTCTCTCTCTCTCTCTCTCTCTCTCTCTCTCTCTCTCTCTCTCTCTCTCTCTCTCTCTCTCTCTCTCTCTCTCTCTCTCACGCACGCACACACTGACACACTCACAGTAGATGTTTTTAAGTTATTTTCTCCTCCACTTTTCGACAAACGCAGAAGAATAGTAAAGCAGATTAGCATTTTTCCTTGGGTGACGGCCAGCCTCTGCCCAAAATATAAGCAAAAATCTAAACAAACAATCACCGCTTTCCACTTGGCGTCGCGGGCCTCCTCCTGCCACTTAGGGACACCGGCTCATGCACTCGCGGGAGGCGGTGGGCGGTTTCTGTCGGTTGCCCGGGACTCGCCTGTGCTGATGGGCGCTGCGAGTCTTATGGAGTCGTTTTTCGCTTTTGATTCGATTTTTTTTTTTTTTCGTTATGGAGTACTATCTCTTTCTTTCTTGCTATTTTTGTTTCATTCTTGTTCTCTCTTTTTTCTTTTTTTTTTCTTTCTCTTTCTCTGTCTGTCTGTCTCTCGCACTCTCTCGCTCTCTCTCGCTCTCTCGCTCTCTCGCTCTCTCCCGCTCTCCCTCTCTCCCTCTCTCTCTCTCTCTCTCTCTCTCTCTCTCTCTCTCTCTCTCTCTCTCTCTCTCTTTCTCTTGGTATCTTTGTGTGGGCTTTGCTCTCTCTCTCATTCTTGTTCTCTCTCTTTCTCTTTTTTTCTGTCTCTTTCTCTCTCTCTCTCTCTGCGTCTCTCTCTCTCTCTCTCTCTCTCTCGTCTCTTTGCTCCTTCGTTTCTGTATTTGTTTGTGTGGGTCTCTGCTATTTTTGTTTCATTTCTTGTTCTCTCTTTTTTCTTTCTCTGTCTTTCTCTTCGTTTCTTTCGCTTTCTCTCTTGTCTGTCTTGCTCGTTCTCGCGCTTCTCTCTCGCTCTCTCTCGCTCTCTCTCGCTCTCTCTCGCTCTCTCTCTCGCTCTCTCTCTCTCTGCTCTCTCCTGCTCTCTCTCTCTCTCTCTCTCTCTCTCTCTCTCTCTCTCTCTCTCTCTCTCTCTCTGCTCTTTGTTTCGCTCTCGTTTCCGTTTCCGTTCTCTCTCTCTCTGCTTTCTCTCGCCTCTCTCTCTCGTTCTCTCTCGTCTCTCTCTCGTCTCTCCTCTCGTTCTCTCTCGTCTCTCTCTCTCGCTCTCTCTCTCGCTCTCTCTCTCGCTCTCCTCTGCCGTCGCTCCCTCTCGCTCTCTGCTTCCTCTCGCTCTCTTTCTCCGCTCTCCTCTCGCTCTCTTCTCTCCTTTCTCTCTGCTCTGTCTCTAACTCTGTCTGCTCTCGGCTCTTGCTCGCTCTCTCTCTCTCTCTCTCTCTCTCTCTCTCTCTCTCTCTCTCTCTCTCTCTCTCTCTCTCTCTCTCTCTCTCTCTCTCTCTCGCTCTCTCTCTCTCTCTCTC
>NC_091550.1:22574414-22576914 GCF_042767895.1 Penaeus vannamei | reverse complement strand
ATCTAAGAAAGACCGGAAAGTCGAGCAAAATCCTGTGAGTAATGCGGCGTCGGCGCAATAGATGGCGTTAGTGAGCATCCCGTGACGTCATCTCATACCTGTCTGTTTGTTTACATAGAAGCGTGAAAATTATGACATTTCCGACATTGCCAGGAAAGTCTTATCCTTGTTCTGCTTGTAAAAAGCAAAAAGAAGAGAATAAATAACATATTTCACATTTTTTTCCCAAGGAAAAAGAAAGGTTTGTAATATTTGTGATTTTTTTAGATATAACCTAAGATATGTGACGTTCAGATTGACATAAGCAAGATATAAATTGGAACACAAGAAATTATTTTGATTGGTAAAGGTGTCAAGTCATGATCCCCGTCTAAAAAATAGAGGCCAAAAACCTACTTGATAATATAGTGCAAGCCTTAAGCTACATTTTGACGTAAGCTGACGATAGATTTGACATCAATAAAGTAAAAAAAAACTGTGTCAGGTTGATTTTAAGTTTATAGTTATCACCAAAATCAGCATATATATTGATTGAACAATGAATCATTACTTGGTAGATCTGTATAGTAGGAACAAACAGAAATATAGAATAAGTAAAATAAGTTTAAATGTTAACAGGACAACGACGGGTGGCCTGTTTCGAGCTCATCATCATCATCATCATCAAGGGGGCTGACGCCGACGGGGGCGCATAGCCGCATCCACCCTTCGCTTCCACCTACGAGGATCCCTCATGGCTAGACGCCAGGCAGGGACTCGTCCCATCTCTATTTCTTCACGGCAGGTTTGGTCGATCTGCCCAAGCCACGACTTCCTCGGTCGTCCCACAGGCCTCCTCCACCCAGGGTTGTCTCGAACATAGACGACCTGATGGGCAGGATCATCCTGAGGAAAGCGAGCCAGGTGGCCGTATAGCCTGATTTGGCGATCACGGATTGTGCAGATAACAGGTCCTGTGCCAGTCTCACAGTGCAACCGTTGGTTGGACACATGGTCCCGCCAACAGTACCCCATGATCTTGCGCAAGGACCTATTACAAAAGGCTTCAAGACGAGCCTCCAAGGCACAGGACAATGTCCAGGTTTCGCTACCGTATAGCAAAACTGGTATTATCAGGCCCTTGAAAACCCGTAGCTTGGTCCTTCTGCACAGGTACCGACATCTCCAAATACTCTTGTTGAGAGAGTTCATGACTCCTGCTGCCAGGCCAATCCGTCTGCTGACTTCATGGTCTGACAGCCCAGTTATGAACTACACTACCAAGGTATGTAAAGCTCTCTGTGACTTCAATGTCCTCGCCACAAGCACGTACCGACTGAACAGGTTCTCCTAACAAGTCCCCAAATTCCTGGACCTTGGTCTTGGTCCAGGAGACCTCTAGACCCAAGGGCTTCGCTTCATTGCTAAATGCATCGAGAACCGCCACTAGGGTTTCCAAAGACTCAGATAGAATGGCAACGTTATCAGCAAAGTCAAGGTCTGTAACCTTGATATTGCCCAGCGTTGCTCCACAATGACTTTGAACAGTAGCTCTGCCCAGTATCCAGTCCATGCAAGTGTTGAAAAGAGTTGGTGCAAGGACACAGCCTTGCCTTACTCCTGAACTAACAGGAAAGAAGCTCGACAGGCCTCCACCACACTTAACAGCACTTTGAGTACCAGTATATAGGCTTGCTATTAGTACAGTAATCCTTGTTGGAATTCCTCTCAGCCTCAGAATCTCCCAAAGTGACTCCCGATGCACCGTATCGAACGCCTTCTTGAGGACGATGTACGCTGCAAGCAGCCCACGCCCGAACTCACGGCGGCGCTCTACAATGACTCGAAGCGCGAGGATACGGTCTATTGTGGACTTACCAGGAGTGAATCCGGATTGCTCCAGTCTCTGGTGCCTCAGCAGATGGTCTGATACGTCTCAGAAGGATGTGGGCGAGAACCTTGCCAGGTATACTGAGCAGTGTGATGCCTCGGTGATTGCTGCAGTCCCAACGGTCCCCCTTCCCCTTCCAGAGAGGCATGACCACACTCCTCAACAGGTCAGGAGGAACAGAACCGAACCGCCAGATGGTAGCCAGGACAGCATGTAACCCCCGTGCCATAGGTTCACCACCAGCCTTTAACAGTTCAGCTGGTATGCCGCAGATACCTGCTGCTTTACCACTCTTCAGCTTGGAAATCGCATCCCAAACTTCAGTTAGGGAGGGAGGGTCCTCACTGATAGGTGGATCCGGCAGCGGGATCTCGACACTACCCGCATCCAAGTTAACTGTTGGTGGGTCAACCTGGTACAGCTATTCAAAATACTCAGCCCAACGTTCCCGCACCGCAACAGGATCTGAAACGATCTGACCACTTACTGAGCGAACTGCTGTCACATGTGAAGAGGGCTTGGAGTTCAGCTTTCTCAGGGCTTGGTATGCAGGACGAAGGTCATTTACTAAGAAATGGCCTTCTACCTCCTCTGCAAGACTCCAAATAAACTATTCCTTGGCCCTTCTTA
>NC_091550.1:22569414-22571914 GCF_042767895.1 Penaeus vannamei | reverse complement strand
ACACGCATTAAAAAGTCTCGCAAATATTATTCATCTCCCATTCAAGATGTGCACTTAAACGTTCCCTGATGTCGGTAAATTGATTATTTAATACATATAAGAAAATACAACACAAAGCACAAAGATATAGAAACCGCCAGAGGTAGTGAAGTATAGGTGTAGAGCTCGAATGCCTGTGTTGGGCGCGCAAAGGCAACAGATTCTGAACAAAGGGGCCTTGTGTGTTTCTGGGACCAGTGCAGGTGCCGGCAGCAGTGTAACGGTGTCTTACAGCCATCCGTTTGTAGATGGCCACCGGGAAAACAGAGCTGCTCCCAAGTGGTCGAATAAATTTACCGACGAAGAGAATAATTCTGATAACAGAACTTCGAAATGGGTCATTTACATTCCTTGGGATGAGAAACTTAGTTTTTTATCTTTTTTACAATAGTTCCGTATGTTAGTGTTATATTTTCATAAGGCCTTAGCCAACGCTGTCAATAAACTGTGCTGCAATATATATTCCCTCAGCGATTACAGGTAAAATGTTCAACAAAACCGGTGGTGGCAATATGCCTAAAAAGTAACGTTTACATGTTCCCCGTGAAATGTTCAAACTCCCCTGATAAACACTAGATGGCAGAAAGAAATATTGAACGAATGGATAGACACCGGGACAATTAAATTAATGGACAGATCAACAGAGAGATACATAGATGGGTAGATAATTGGGTGGACAGATAGACAAGAGAGTCCTACACACAGATTTAGACATATCGACAGACAAGATATAGATAGATTGATTAATAAATTTACAGATATGTAAACAGATGAAAATGAAAATCGAAAAAACAAGACAAAATCAAATAAACACGTACGTAATGAGTGGTACAACATTATCAAGAGAAAACCAGCTACGGAAGCGAAGAGCCCATTGGCCGACCCATACATCCTACGTGACTCGGTCCTCAAAGACAATAGGGCAGCATCGCGAAGTAAAAACAAAACGAAATCAGAATAAAACCAAACAAAAATAAAACAGAATATCTGCCCTACGAAAACGTATTAACCACCATCATAATCCAGATACATAAGGTACAGGTGGTAGGAGAGGCTCTGCAATTCACCAAGGCCTAGCTTGATACTTGTTGCTATCATGCAGCGGCCTAGCTCGGAATATCTATGAGGAAAGTGACCGAGTACGGCAGGAAAGCCCCCGGCTGGTGTTCTGCCCATGCGTGGTGAAACAAACAAGTTAGCGGCGTTACGACACGATACCACTCAATTAGGTCAGGTTAAGTTCATGCTTACCACCATACGTATATTCTTACGTGTGCCTTACGCCTAACCGCGAGAAATTAGATACGGCTGCCGTACTCGTAACGCCGTCCATCTATTAATGGGTGGGTACAGCACAGAATATCGTACGGGACACAAGGCAATCGGGACTCGGGGTAATCAGGTGCCGCCAAAGGATAATAGTATATTCTAGGTCAGTGTTGTCCAAAATTTTTCGCCTATTGTACCCTTCATTATCTTCTTGTACCGTTACGTACCCCCCCCCCCTCGTCCACCATGGCTAAACAAACTGTTTCATTAAGGATAAGGCAAATAACATACTAATTATGAAAAGACTGCATTGCAGGAGTGTTGGTTAATAAATTCGAATATAATACAGGAATAAAAAAGATGATTCACAGAATATGTGATGTGTGTGTGTTTGTTCACGTACCCTTATGATCTATGTTGCGGACCCCAGTTTGGACAACACTGTTCTTGGCTGCAATCAGTGGTGGGCATCAGAGCAATATACAGTCGATAATTTACTCATAGTCACATACAAAATAATATGTGCAGAATACAAGTCGATTACTATTATTCAAAATGGGATCTAAAAGTACTCAGAGAGCGCATACCTACGCCAAGACAATAGGGTTACTGATGCAATAACATATTCACTCATGAAGAATTACATTAAAAATCCTGGATCCGGATCTGTTCATAACCTTTTGAGTTAACGAACGAACGAACTAAGTAACCAACGCAACCAAAACCAAGGTCTATACTTATATAGACCTTGCCCAAAACATCCTTAGCGGAGGTAATAAGCTGATGGCTAAGAAGTGTGCTAACGAAAAGACTCAACCCTGTACAGTACAAGCAGAAAACTCTCACACATATTTGTATATATTCTTCAAGATTGTTTTGAAACTAAGAAAAAAGGACAGAAGCATAGTTTATACAATACCCAAATCCTGCTGTTGTCTTAGCACTGCGGTCGCCAGAGCATTGTTAAAGGGACAGCAGATTACATGTATCTTGTCGAATGCTGCAAAATGCCAAGGGTATATATACATATATACGTCCCGCAGGCGCCTCCCACTCAGATTACCTCCGCCAAGGAGGTTATGGTTTCCGTAGCGTTGGTTAGTTTTGTTTGTTCGTTGGTTTAGTACGATGACTCATGAGCACTTTTTACCAGAGGTGTTGCTTAGCCTAACAGATGCCATTAAAGTTTGCT